>NW_022589710.1:7336017-7596927 GCF_004348235.1 Phoca vitulina | reverse complement strand
GTTGATTTTTTTTTTTTTTTTTTTCCGAAGAACCAGCTCTTGGTTTCAGTGATCTTTTGTATAGTTTTTTTTTTTTTTCCTTAAGTCTCTATTTCATTTATTTCCCCTCTGATCTGTATTATTTCATTTCTCCCGCTAACGTTGGGCTTTGTTCTTCTTTCTCTAGTTCCCTTAGGTATAAGATTAGATTGTTTGAGATTTTTCTTATTTCTTGAGGTACACCTGTGGTTGTTACAAATTTCTCTCAGCATGACTTTCACTGCATCTTAAAGATTTTGGACTATTGTGTTTTCGTTTTCATATGGCTCCATGTATTTTTGGATACCTTTTTTTTTTTCCATTGACCCATTGCTTGTTTACTAGCCTGGTGCTTAGCCTCCATGTGTTTGTGTTTTTCTAGTTTTTTTTTTTTTTTTGTAATTGATTTCTAGTTTCATTCCATTCTGGTTGGAAAAGATGCTTGATATGATTTCCATCTTTTTAAATTTATTGAGACTTGTTTTGTTGCCTAACATGTAATCTACCCTTAAGAATGTTCCATGTGTACTTCAAAAGAATGTGTATCCTGTTGTTGTTGGATGGAATATTCTGGATATATCTGTTAGGTCCACCCGAGCTAATGTGTCTTTCAAAGACACTGTTTCCTTATTGACTGTCAGCTTGGATGATTTTTCCATTGATGTAGTGAGGTGTTAAAGTCCCCTACTATTGTTATATTATTGTCAATTTCTCCTTTTATGTCAGTTAAGATTTGCTTTATGTATTTAGGTGCTCCAATGTAGGGTGCACAAATATTTATAATTGTTAAATTCTCTTGTCTGATTGATCCCTTCATTATTATGTAGTGTGCTTTGTCTTTTGTTAGTCTTTGTTTTAAAGTTTATTTTGTCTGATACAAGTATTGACACACTGACTTTTTTTTCACTTTCATTTGCATGGAATATCTTTTTTCATCCTTTCACTTGGAATTTGTATGTGTCTTGGGTCTGAAGATAGTCTCTTGTAGGCAGCAGATAGATGGGTCTTGGTTTATTTTTATATTTTATTCATTCTATCACTCTGTCTTTTAATAAGAACATTTAGAGCATTTACATTTAAAGTGATAATTGGTAGATATTTACTTATTGCCATTTTGTTAATTATTTTCTGGTGGCTTTTGTAGTTCTCTGTTCCTTCTTTCTCTCTTTCCTTGTAATTGATGAGTTTCTTTAGTATTGTGCTTGCTTTGTAATTATTTTTTTGTGTACCGATTACAGGTTTTTGGTTTGTGGTTCCAAGAGGCTCATAAATAACATCCTAAGTATATAGCAGTCTATAATAAGTTGATGGTCACTTAAGTTGAACACATTCTAAAAGAACTTCATTTTTACTCCCTGCCTTCATTTTCTAATGTATAATTGTTGCCTATTTTACATATTTTTATTCTGTGAGTCTCCTTTCCTTTCATGATTTTATTTCTAATTATTACCTTTTATTTTCCACTTAAAGAAGTTTCTTTAACATTTATTGTAAGGCCAGTGGTGATAAACTTAACTTTGTTTGTCTGGGACACAGTTCTCTCTCCTTCAATTCTGAATTATAACCTTGCTGGTTAGGGTTTTCTTGGTTATAGATTTTTTTCCCTTTAGCACTTGGAATATTATCAAACTACTCCCTACTGGCCAGCAAAGTTTTTGCTCAAAAATCAGCTAATAGCCTTATGGGTTTCCCTTATATGTAACTAATTGCTTCTCTTTGTGGCTTTAAAAATTCTTTATCTTTAATTTTTGATATTTTAATTATTATGCATCATGTGTAGGCTTCCTTGGGTTCATCTTGGTTGGAATGCTCTGTGATTCCTGAATGTGGATGTCTCCAGGCTAGGGAAAGTTTCAGCTATTATTTCTTCAAATAAGCTTTAAAGAGTAAGCTGACTCACTTGTTAGGGGGAATAATGCAACTAGTGACTTTAAGTTGAAGCCAGTGTTCATTTATCATTCCAAAAATCTTACGGCTCTTCAGAATTATGCTAAGTCTATATTACCTGTGCTCTCTAAATGGAACAACAAAGCCTGGATGGTAACACATTTGTTTACAACATGGTTTACTGAGTATTCTAAGCCTACTGTTGAGACCTACTGCTCAAAAAAAAAAAAAATCTGTTTCTAAATATTGCTTCTTATCGACAATGCATCAGGTCACCCAAGAGCTCTGATGGAGATGTACAATAACATTAATTTTCATGCCTGCTAACACATGCATTATGTAGCTCATGGATCAAGAAGTAATTTTGACTTTCAAGTCTTATTATTTAAGAAATACATTTTGTAATGTGATAGCTGCCATGGACAGTGATTCCTCTGATGGATCTGTGAAAACTAAACTGCAAGCCTTTTAGAAAGGATTTGCTACTCTAGGTGCCATAAGGAACATTCATAATTCATAGGAAGAGGTAAAAATATTAACATTAACAGGAGTTTGGAAGAAGTTGATTTCAACCCTCATGGATGACTTTGAGGGGTTTAAGACTTCACTGGAGGAAGTAATGGCAAATATGGTAGAAATAGCAAGAGAACTGGATTTAGAAGCAGAGCCTGAAGATGTGACAATTGTTGCAATCTCATGATAAAACTTGAACACATGAGAGGTTGCTTCTTATGGATGAACAAAGAAAGTAGTTTCTTGAGATGGAGATCTACTCCTGGTGAAGATGTTGTAAATATTGTGGAAATGACAACAAAAGATTTAGAAAATTACATAAACTTTGTTGATAAAGCAGTGGCAGAGTTTCAGGGGACTGACTCCAATTTTGAAAGAAGTATTACAATGGGTAAAATGCTATTAAACAGCATCACATGCTATAGAAAAAAGGAAGTTCACAAACTTCATTGTTTTATTTTAAGAAGTTGCCACAGCCACCCCAACCTTTAGCAATCACCACTCTGATCCATCAGCAGCCATTAATACCAAGGCAAGACCTTTCACCAGTGAAAAGACTGCAACTTGCTGAAAGCTCCTATGATGGTTAGTATTTTTTAGCAGTGAAGTTTCTTAGCAATAAAATTTTTTTAGACATAATACTATTGCACTTTTGATAGACTATAGTATTGTGTAACCAGAACTTTTATATGCACTGGGAAACCAAAAGATTCATTTGACTTGCTTTATTGCAATATTCCCTTTTGGTCTGGAACTTAACCTACAGTATCCGAGCTATGCCTGTATTTGTAATTTTTCACTGGATGCTGGACACTGTGTCTAGAGCAGTAGAGAATGAGATAAATCAGAAATAGGCACATTTTTAAAATTCTATCAGTCCATGACTGTGGGGAGTTGATTTAATCTAATGAGCAGTTTAGATGGGCTTGAGGTTTGTTGTTTGTATGGTTACCTGCAGTGCACCACAGACTTGAAATTCTTCTGGTAGTAAGTTGCTATTACCTTATGTGTAGTATGTGGATCCCGATGCTGGAGGGCTTTTTCAATGTATGTTCCCTACCTGCAACTTTTAGGAGACCTTTTGTGATCTGATCATCTTAACAAAAGTTAAAATTTTATATACTAAATTACTCCATTTTCATATTGGTAGGGTATCTTTTTTTTTTTAAAGATTTTATTTATTTATTTGACAGAGAGAGACACAGCGAGAGAGGGAACACAAGCAGGGGGAGTGGGAGAGGGAGAAGCAGGCTTCCCGCCCAGCAGGGAGCCTGATGCCGGGCTCAAACCCAGGACCCTGGGATCATGACCTGAGCTGAAGGCAGACGCTTAATGACTGAGCCACCCAGGCGCCCCAGTATTGGTAGGGTATCTTGTGGTTTTTCTACTTCTTAAGTGTAGTTAGAACTACACAATTTTTTTTTAAGATTTTATTTATTTGACACAGAGAGACAGTGAGAGAGGGAACACAAGCAGGGGGAGTGGGAGAGGGAGAAGCAGGCTTCCCACTGAGCAGGGAGCCCTAGCGGGGCTCGATCCCAGCACACTGGGATCATGACCTAAGCTGAAGATAGGCGCTCATCTACTGGGCCACCCAGGCTCCCCTACACAATATTTTTTTTTTTTAATAAACCCCTTTTCATATCAGTTTACATAATAAGAATTCTGGCTGCTGAGGATCGAGTGCGCACCGCAGCGAGGAGGTGTCCTCGGCCCTCCCGCTTTCCGCCGCGTCCTCGGACTGTGTCGCTTGAGCCGGGACGCGCCTCCGCGCTCCTTGCTGCCTCCACCCCCACAGCCGCCGCTCTCCTCGCAGTCTGCACACACACCATGACGAAGAAGGAGAAGAAGTCCTTCAACCAGAGCCTAGCCCAGTGGAAGCTCTTCAACTACAGCCTGACCACCGGAGAGTTACTGGGGTGCACCGCCAAGAGCTGGGGTTTGATCTTGCTCTTCTACCTAGTCTTTTATGGGTTCCTGGCTGCACTCTTCTCATTCACAATGTGGGCTATGCTTCAGACTCTGAACGATGAAGTTCCAAAATATCCTGACCAGATTCCTAGTCCAGGACTTAACGGTTTTTCCAAAACCACTAACTGCATTGGAATATTCATTCACTGTGTCTGATCCAGAGTCCTATCAAGGGTATATTGAAGACCTTAGGAGGTTTCTAAAACCATATGATTTAGAAGAACAGAAGAATCTCACAGCCTGTCCTGATGGAGCACTTTTTGAACAGATGGGTCCAATTTATGGTGCATGTCAGTTTCTTCTTGCCTTACTTGGAGCATGCAGTGGTGTGGATGATCCAGAGTTTGGCTACTCCAGAGGAAATCCTTGTGTTCTTGTGAAAATGAACAGAATAATTGGATTAAAACCTCAAGGAGAACCAAGGATAGAATGTACTTCAAAGAGTGAAAACACAGCAGCTCTATCAACTTATACTCCCAATGGAGTTATAGATTTAAAATATGTTCCATATTATGGGAAAAAACTGCATGTGACTTATCTGCAGCCATTGATTGCTATCCAGGTCTCCTTTAATGCTACCAGCAGTACCGTAAATGAAGTGACATTCGAGTGCAAGACTGATGGGTCACCCAACCTAAAAAACCAGGATGATCGTGACAAGTTTTTAGGACGAGTTGTGTTCAAGGTCACAGCACATGCATAGTAGGAGTTAGGATATCTCCACAGAGTAAATGTTGTGTTGTCTGTCTTCATTTTGTATCAGCTGGACCTGCCGTTCTAGAATCATGAGACCACCTTGGAGAAGGGTGGGGTGGTACATGACACTGGGGTAACATCCTAATGTGCTTCCAGACCGTAGTGTTCAGTGTCCTCTCGCGTAACTGCCTGATGCTTCTGCTGCCTTTTGAACCAGTGTACAGTCGCCAGATGGGGGCCGTGAACACCAGCTCCGAACACGTGGGATGGGGGTCTGGTCTTATTTTTATGCGCTTTAATTGCCAAGTGTCTAAAGCTTGCTGTGCTGTGCAAGTATTTTATAGATTTAACACTGGTTAACTGTCATATTTTGATGCCAGCCAAGTTTTAGGGATAAAATGGCACCTGAACATCATCAAGTGACTCTATAGCTCCAAGAACTGTGGTGTGGGGAGAAGTTCTGTATGTGAGGAGAAAAAAAATTAAAAAAAGTGGATTTGAAAGGTTAGAAAAAAAAAAAAAGAATTCTGGCTGCTAAAGGAGGCAATATATGGCAATAGTGAAGGGCAAGCAAAAGAGTTCAGACACAACGGTTTTGAATCCCAGCTCTTGTTGATTTTCCTGGCTAGGTGATCTTGAGCAAATTATTAAACTCTGTCATTCACTTTCCTCTTTTGTATGGGAAGGACTGAATGAAATAATGTAAAATGGCTAATAATTCCTGACCATAGAAAATGCTCAGTGAATGGTCATTATTACCATGCTTACTCACAAAATTTAAATCTGGTGAGAGTAGAGGGCAGACTGTAGGGAGCAGAGCCCATGAGTCTGGAAGAGCAGTTAGTAAATACGTTCAGGAGATGAGAGTCACAAGGGCTTGAAATAGGACTGCAACAGAAGAGATGGAGAAGATGAACTTATAAAGGCTTATGTGTAATCACCGGTTCCCTCGTGTGGTGCCATGGGCCTGTTCTTCCATCATCCCTGTCCTTCTCTGCCTCTTCCATTAACCTCTGTTCAGTATGGTATCCCATAACCTTAAAATTGTCTACATGTCTGTCTTTCTCTACTCAGTGGGAATCCTTGGAGGGATGGGCCACGTGTGACTCCCCTAGGGCTTCCTACGGTGTCTGGCATAGAGTAGGCATCAGCAAGTTTTTTGTAACTCAACAGAAAAGTTGTTCTAGTCTCTTTCTTGCTAGTGCTGTCACTGTTCACATTGTCTGTTGTTCAATGTACGGTTGTTGGAACATTTCCAGCAGCTGTGTCCGGCTGAGTAACTCTTCCATTTTGATTTTAGCCAGATCCTAGATTTTCTGGTGAGCTTGTCTTACCTCTTGGTGTTCTGTAGGGAGAAACAATGCTGTGAAATCTGTTGGGGTTTGGGGCCTCAACCAAACAGCTAGATAATCCCACTGCTTTGATTCGTTTGAGAGCTTCATACTCTGTTACTTTCTATTTATGTCCAATTCCACAAAGATACTTTTCTTGATTTCGGTCCCCATTTCCTTGCCTGTTAGTACACACTTAACTAGTGGGTAACCTGAAGGCAGAAATGACCTGTGCTGCCCGTGGTGTCTTTTCCCTCCTGACAGAAGACCCACGATGGTGTGTGCTTTCTGGCTTCTAGGTTTTATCAGCTTATATCCCCGTGTGTGTAGGTCTTATGTAACATGATGAAGAAAATTATATTTAGCAGAATTCCTTTCAGAAAGAGGGCTGTTTTGTTTAAAAGAAATTCCTTGACAAATTTTCTTGGGGGGAAAAAAAAAAAAGAGAGCTCAAGGGACCTCACTGGGAAGAGAACAAATAGGAGTGAAAAGATGGGAGGTTTGTCTCTGGCACCTCCAGGATCTGGAGCCAGAGAGATGAGGGAAAGCAGCTCACTTTGTAATGGTACTCCTCTTGACTCTCCTTCACCATCTCCCACATCATTAGTAAACCTACCAGCTTCCTGTCGTACTTGGAATGAGTGGCTTTAAAAAGAAACAAAAATTAACATAAGAATTGAAAACAAAAAACTTGTACATGAATGTTCATAGCAGCAGTATACACAGTAGCTAAAAGGTGGAAATAACCCAAAGGTCCATCAGTGAACGAATGCATGAATAGAATGTGGTACATCCATACAGTGGAATATTACTCAGCCATCGAAAAGAATGGACTACTGAGACATGCTCCAACATGGATGAACCATGGAAACACTGTGCTGAGTGAAAGAAGCCGGGCACAGAAAGCCACATATTGTATATTCCACTTATATGAAATATCCAGAATAGGCAAATCCATAGGGACAGAAAGCATAGTAGTGGTTGCTAGTGTGTAATGTGGAATGAGTGCTTCATGGTAATGAGGTCTCTGTTTGCGGTGATGAAAACTAGAGCCAGATAGTGATGATAGTTGTACAACATTGTGAATACGCGTAGTGCCACTCGATGGAATGAGTAAATTTTATGTTGTGTATTTTACCACATATGTAGAGTGTAGGGGCTGGGCTCTGAATGCACCTGGGTTGGAGAGAACAGCCAGGGCAGACAAGGGGGTATGAAACCAGAGGAAGTAAATTACAAGAATACCTAGAGAGACATGGAAGGCCTTTGACTCTTTCATGGCATTGGGGTTTGGGTTAAGGTTAACCAGACATTTGGCAGCCCTAATGGACTCAAAGAGAAATGAGAACTTTAGAGATTGCTTTTTTAAAATTTGAAAGTGCAAACAACTTCTGAATGATGTGTAGTATAATGAAATCTGAAGTATATAGACATTTATAGACTTGCAGTCGATCTAAATTTATAATATTGTTAGAATGATTTTTTTTTTTAGGGGCACCTGGGTGGCTCAGTTGGTTATGTGTCTGCCTTCAGCTCAGGTCATGATCCCAGGGTCCTGGGATCGAGCCCTGCATCAGGCTCCCTGCTCAGTGGGGAGCCTGCCACTCCCCACTTGTGTTCTCTCTCTCTCTCTCTCAAATAAATAAATTAAAATAAATAAAATCTTTTTAAAATGATTTTTTAATAGTTTTATGGGCTGAATATTTGTATCCCCCCACCCCAAATTCTTATGTTGAAATCCTAACTCCCTATGTAATTGTGTTAGGTAGTAGGGTCTTTGGGAGGTAATTATTCCTAAGGGTGGGGCCCTCATGAATGGGATTAGTATCCTTATAAGAAGAGACAAGAGGGCTTGTTTCCTCCCTCTGTGAGGAAATGAACATTTGTTGTTCAAGCTACCCAGCCTGTGGTAATTTGTTATAGCAGCCTAAACTAAGACATGTAGTGTTGGGTGATCACTTGATCTACTTATTATCAGTTGTGGGTATGGTTTGAGTCTGTTCAGTGGTAGAATTCTCAGATCAAAGTTCAGCTTTGTGAATATGGAAGTAAGCCCTGATTCCAGTTTTTACCACCATTACTATATCTCAAATATGGATATAGAAATTCATATAATAAGAATGACCCAAGTATAAAGCTTTCCTACAATTGTCTGTGGAGGATAATGCTAGGAACCCCAAAATACTAGAGATGCAGGCTGGAGCAGTGGAAAGAGAAGGTACTCTGTCATTGGAACACATGCTTGTATACCAGCTTGCTAACCACTGATGTGCATGGTTGGGAACATTGCTAAATAGTTGGTGTGGAACCTGTACCAGCATCTCATCCTGATAAAGAGCAGAGACATGCTAGGACTGTTTGTCTTCTTGTCCTTAGCCCCCATGTCTCTATTGGAACCCTGGAGGGCTACTTGATCCTGTATGCTGAGTCATGGTGGCAAGTCTCCTTTATGAAGAAATCACAAAGCATTTCTTCAAAGCTTCATCTCCTTCAAGTCTTTGCTTAACTCTGACCTTTTCAACAAAGCCAGCCCTGAACCATTTAACACTACTCTTCCCAAACCCATTTCCCATCCCTGACTTTGTAGTACTTTTTCTTTTTCCAATAGAGTTTATGATCTTTTAACATTGTAGGTCATTTATCAAATTTATTCTTTATGTTGTGTCCTCTCTCTAAAATATAAACTCTGTGAGGGTGATGTATTTGTCCTTTGCTTGTGAGAAATTAGAATCCTTTTCAGTATAAGTTATATTGACCTTTTGCCAACTTAGAGATGACTTTACCTATATCCTGTCATCCTGCTTTAGCCCTCAGGGACGAAGTTATCATTGCTCACCTCACCAAGGTCTTTCCTGCTGGAAATCCAGTTCATAGGTACCTGGCTTCTGTGGAAATCTTCTCAGTAAAAATTAGTTTTTATTTTGCATGTTAATAATGTTGATTTTGAACTTCAATGAAGTAGTTGAAAGTGCAGCATGTACAATTTCAACCACATTGGAAAACATAGATAATGATGTTGCCAATTCTTAAAATAGATCTTGTTTGGCTAGTAAGATCCACTTTTTAAAATAGAAACTTTAGCTACATAATTTAACATTTAGATTTTAGCTTAAAAGTAATTCATGTACTTATTATAGCCAGAGTAGCTCTGTTCTAGAATAACTCTCAGTGGGGGGGGGGGGGTCAGATATCTAAAAGGACACCCAGTAAAACCACACCGCCCAGTGACATCTCCAAACATTTCCTTAAAAACACGAAGAGAATAGCCACATTGTCATAGACACAAACAAGTCAGTTCTGGTCCTACGTGGAGACTGGCTGAGGACTTTGATGATTTCGTCTTTTTTTTTTTTTTATGACAGAATGTACATGTTCAAAGGATAATTTGACCTGAGAAAAAACTATGGTGGTCAGGAAAAGTGAGGGCAACTTGCGCTTCCTCTTGGTAATGGGTGTGTTTGGGAGATTTTATAATATCAAACATACAATTTTGATATGTGGTCCTAAAATTTCTTCATGCATGCTGCCCTCTCACTCCTTCCCATTCTCCGTCCCTCCATGATTTCTGAGCCTTTTTCAAATATCAGGCCTTGTGCTAGTTGGGCGGGGGTGTGTGTGTGGTGACTAAGGTGAATAAAACTCTGATTCTGTACCAGGTAACACTTTATGGCCTAGCGACTAGGTAAGTTTACATATTGTAAACCTTCTATCACTTCGATCTGTAATAGGCATTGCAAAGATCTGGTATGGGGGAGAGAGACTCTTATGAATATGACATTAATAGACCTGAACTAACACAAAACATTGTTCATAGCTGAAGAAATATTATTTTCTTCAAAATTAAGTGTTAAATATTTTCAGGCCTTCCTAATAAGAGCAACAAATCAGAGTCCAGGCTAAGGGGTCACTGAAATTTTCCTAGCCCCGTAGCCACCCAAAGTCCCAGGCATGAGAAAAAGACAACATGATTTTTGATCAAGGCCAGCAGTGTGCCGTGGGGGCGGGAGAGCAGTCACATTTGTTAGATGCAGAAGAGAGTAAAATCTCCAGTGGCAAACCTTGGCTAGCATGGGATGTTCCGCAATGCTTGGGGAGGAGGCCAGACCACTGTTGCTTTTCTTTGGTCATAGATTGGCCGATGGAAGTAGACAAAAGTCGACGAAGACATGGTAATGTTGGCAAGAAGAGATGGCAGTGGAAGGCTCCAGTCAATATAACAGTGGTTTTTTTTTTCTTTCCTCTTTTTCCTCTTTTAAATCAGTGGTTTTTGCCTCTCAACTCCAGGAGTATTAGAATCTCATTGTCAGAAAGGAAATAAGATCACGAGCGTGGTTAAGTTGGTGGAGATACTGAGGCTATAGAGAAGGGCTTGTGAGATCGGCATGAGGACCAGGCAGAGTCCCAAGGCACTGACAGCATGGAACAGCCAAGCCAGACATGGTCCCCGTAAGGCAGAGTGTCAGTAGCATCGTCTGCTTCCTGCTGCCATAGCTAAGTCTTGAGGGGTTGTAGTGGAAGAAGTAAGCATTCCTCAAATATTTTCATTGAGCTAGAAACTGACTTTGGTTGGTTGGTAGTTTAACAGTGTAATTGTTTTAAGGTTATGATTTGTGTGATCAGAGACTCACTCAGCCTAACTCCAAGATTGGATGGCCTCACTGCAAGAACTCACACAGACCCAGGTAATAGTCCTGTTGCCAGGCCCGTGGGAACCCAGGAACACCTGTAGCCAGGCTTCCTGAGCCGGGGAAAGAGTTCAGTCCTCAAAAAGTCAATGAGGACCCACTGTGACTCCAGTGGTGAAGTCTTGTCCCTTCGGTATCAGGACTTCACGAGATCAACCCTGGTTTTCTACCCGCCTCAGCCAAGCTGAGTTCTCTTTGTTCTGACTGTCTCTGAAAGTCATTCTGCCTATGTACCTGTTCCTAACTGCTCCTTCTTCCTGAAAACTCCCTAAGAGAGAAAATCTTTGGGTTTAGCCACTGCCCAATATGGGATTATTCTCCTCTCGGCTAAGATTGTCTTACGGCAGCTTATAGGTTGAGATGCCAATCCAGTCCCCAGTGGCTCAGGTGGTAGGTCATGTGCTACAGAACATGCTTAGGGTAGCAGGGTCAGGAAATAAGGCAGTCTCCCTCAGAAAGGGCCAAACAAGAGGCAGGTGCTCAAGGTTCTTGCTGGAGCAGTTTCACTATAACTAGAAGGAAACTAACCATAGTCTGATCCCCTGGGTGGGGTGGTGTGTATCACATACAAAAGATCAAGGATGGCCATGATGTCAGACCCTATCCTGAGGTTTATAAATAAACTGACAAAATTCATACGAACACATCACTTATCTCCCTTACACATCTCTGGGGCTTTGTCCCGATAATCCAGGTGCTGCTGAGGATGGGGTGGCAAAGTCAGGTGACAGCACAGTCTTAGGAACTGCAGTCCTGGCTTCTAATCCCAGTGCTGTGACTTGACTTTATACCCCTGTGATGTTAGGTGACCTCTTTGTTTTTGTGTGTGTTTTAAGATTTTGCTTTTAAGTAATCTCTACACACAACATGGGGCTCAAACTCGCAACCCCAAGATCAAGAGTCGCATGCTCCACTGACTGAGCTAGCCAGGGACCCCCAGAAAACTTCTTTCTATGCCTCAGTTGCCTCACCTATAAAATGGTATATGAATACCTATCTCATGGACTTGTGGTAAGGCCAGAGAAGAGGGAGTATTGTATCTTGAATGTTCTAGGCTTTGTCAGCCCAATGTAAAATACATGTCTGCTGCTTAATGCCTCTGATGTCACCTGGGTAGGCTCTCAGGCCTCCCTGTTCTTGGGGCCATTTTGGAGTCCCCTAGAAGGGCCTGGTTATCCACCTTGTTGGGGCAAATTTCTGTGAATCTGTGGTTCTTTTGACACAACAGTTATTTCTTCCAGCCACTTGGCCCTGTTCCTACTGAACTCTTTCCAGTGGGAAGGGAAATACCTCTTTCCCCCTTCTGTCCAGTTCTCATCGGGAGACAAGCAGAATCTACCGTGGTAGCAGGTTTCATTGCCCACTTCACCTCCTTGGAATGGGGTACTTCCAGCAGCATGGGTTGGCTTTAGGGGTGCATTTTGTTTTTACCCTAGAACCTTCTCTTTTCTGGACCTTTAGATTGTCCCCAGAGGGCGGGTTTCACTATATAGAAAAATTTCCCCCCTTTACTGGTGATGATCTTCCTCCAGTGGCTTCTCTTGGCTCTCATCCTTGTCCATTACCCATGTCTAAATGCAAGCAATGGACAGGGATTCAGTTCTCTGTCCTGCGGCTCAGAGAAAACTGAGAAGGTGCTTGGTACAGAACACAGCTATTCTGGCTGTGTCATGGACCCAGCAGAGCTCTTGAAGGATGGTGATGCCTTAAGTCCACAGCCAGGGCCTTTCAGTCCTCTCCCCTCCCAGCTGCAGGCCCAGGAGGCCTGTGTAAAGTGCTTGGCCAGTTCCCAACACAGGAAGAGGCTCAGTCACTGGTGGTTACAATCATTATTTTTATTGCTGCCCAGGACTACTTTAAAATTAGTGCTCTCTGGTTCTGTCTAATCTAATCTAATCTAATCTATCCATACAGCCATCCAATTTATTTGGTCTCGCTGTATTGGAGTTCTCCAGAGAAACAAGAAACAAAGTCAATAGGAATATATATATAATCCTTATATGTATATCTGTATGTGATATATTCCAGCATGAATGTGTGTGTGTATATATATATGTATATATATATGTGCATATAAACGCATGTATAATGGGCGATTTATTATGAGGACTAGGCCCCCATGCTGATGGAGGCTGGAAAGTCCTACAGTCTGCTGTCCGCAAGCTGGAGCTCCTGGAAAGCCTGGGGTGGAATTCTAGCCTGGGTTTGAAGGCCTGAGAACCAGGGGAGCTGATGGTGTAAGTGTCAGTCAAGGGCAGGAGAAGAGCAGTGTCCCCGTGCAAGAAGGCAGGCAGGTGGGAAGAGGGCAAATTCCTCCTCCCTCCACCCTCCATGTCATCCATGTCCGCAGTGAATTAGATGATGCCCACCCACAAGGGGAAGGGCAGTTCGCTCTACTGAGCCCACAGATTCCAGTGCTGATCTCCTCAGGAAACAGCCTCAAAAACACACTCAGGGATGTTTCACCTGAATACCCATGGTACCGTCAAGCTGACATAAAATTAAACATCCCACTATACTATCTCGTGTGTGTGTGTGTGTGTATAAAAATATATTACATATAATGATATGTTTATAATATAAATACTGTATGTAATAAGTGTGTATATATATATAAAACCCCCAGAATATACGCACATGGGATACATTACACACACATGCACACATATACACAATACATCATCAGTTCTTTGGAAATAACTGACACTCTTGCTGGTTGCTCATCATACTTGGTATTTCCAGGGATTTGTGTCAAGCTTTTATAACTTCAACTGTTAAAAGAGACAGAAGCTTCTTAAGGAGAAATTAACCTTGGGCCTCGCAGTTAAGGATAGGCAAACTTCTGCAGGGCATGTGGATTGTCCTCTTTCTGTTCTCCTTTGTACACAACCGAACATTTCCACTGAAACAATGTGAGGGAAATGCTGAGCCGCACTGTGGCTTATGCGTACTGACGACCAGGGGCCCACTTCTTTGGGTCCATGGGCACCAGAGAAAACAGGAGACAAGCAAAAGCAAGGTTGGCTGCGATCTGATGCCTGAATCTTCCTGCGATGACAAAGCTTTCCTAGTGTTTTGTCCACATGGTGGCAGGTGCCTTTCATCTGGGAGGATGCCAGCAGACCTGCTTATTGTAAGTCTATTTGTGGATTCTGTTCCTCATGACTACCCATGCTGCTCCACAGAGGAGATGACTTCTGGCAAGTGGAACTCATAAACACTGTGTCATGGTTCATAGTCCCTCTGTGACCAGGAAGACCTGAGGAGAATTTGTGAGGCTTCTCTCTGCAAGAAGACTTTTTTATAGACACATGTGAAGTTTTAGAATTACCTGCTCTCTGATGGTTGATGGAGAGGCATTTTCTTTTTTTTTTTTTCTTTTTAAAGATTTTATTTATTTATTTGACAGAGAGAGACACAGTGAGAGAGGGAACACAAGCACGGGGAGTGGGAGAGGGAGAAGCAGGCTTCCCGCTGAGCTGAGAGCTGGATGCGGGGCTTGATCCCAGGACCCCAGGACCATGACCTGAGCCGAAGGCAGACGCTTAACGACTGAGCCACCCAGGCGCCCCAGAGAAGCATTTGCTTTAAGCCAGATCGTCCTCTGTGTGGTCAGGTGCAAACACGGTGTCAGCGGCTTGCCGTGCCGGCGCATATGTGAACGTGGCGTTCCGCAGCTCTCTCGTAGTTTGGCTCTGTGCTGGGAGGATGCCGCTGCTTGCTCGGGAGGAAAGCACAGTCCCACGCCTGGAGGGCTGCCGGCCTGGGTGGGGGCCAGGTTGGTGGAGGGGTCATAGAGGGGATTTGAGCAGTTAGGCCGGGTCAGTTGGGGTCCCCTTCAATTCTGAGTGGCTTTAATTTCATAGTTTCAGAAGCTTTTATCGAAGAGAATACTAAGGCAAGGGCTCCCAAACCCTGATGTGCTCTATTCACTTATTACCATCCTCTCTCTTTTCTTTCCTTTACAATGAAATAATTTCAGTACAGTTTTTGAAAACAGGACGTGCAGTCTGGACATGCAGAGATGGGGACATAGCCCAAGGTCCCATGGTCCAGTGCTCTAGCTCCTTGATGAGCGTGCACAAGAGCCCCCAGAGAGAACACAAACTGGAATACTTAAAAGCAGGTGGGACAAGCTCCTTTAATTTTGCTTATCCCTGGGCATCTATTTTCTGTGTACATTTGGGGTAATCTATCAACCATGGAGTTCCCTTTTGATGTGAAGCTGGGATATGGGAGGAGGTGGAGCAGGGAAAGCAAACACCAAGGGAGAAGAGTTGAGGCCGAAAGAGGACAGAGGATAAAGGTGCCTTTCAGGCAGGAGCTGATTTCTTCTCTTTGAAAATCATTATCTTTATTTTTACCAGCTTCAGAGTCAACGTGGTCTACTCCACTCTCACCTTTTTTGATTGCTTTGCTTCCAAACACGAACAGTTCGGTAGAAACCTGAGCATCGTGTGCTCTGGAGCCAAAGCATTGCTCTGGGGCTGGCTCTGCCCTGATGTCCGCATGAGGGCTGATGGCTGTCAAACATTTCTCTGACTTCAGGGAGCCTGAATGCCAGGGCGTATCAGGCTGGATCCTGGTCTTCGCTGAGACCTGGGAGCAGGCTCTTCATGTCGTGTCAGGTTTCAGAGTCCACGCCAAGGCAGATACACGGGGTATAGACACTGGCGGATTTGTCCACATGGGCAGCCAGGGAGGAGGTGATAGTTGGCACACATTACCCACTGGCAGACCACACGGGGCTGGTCACATCGGACTCTGTGCCAGGAGGGATGCAGAGCAAATCACAGGTGGCACCTGAGGCCTGAGAAAATTCGTTGACTTCCTTCCTTCCCTTCCTGTTACTACAGCGTGGAGACAAGTTGGGACATTTTGTCGTATTCCAAGAGGAGATACTTGAACTGCTGCCTGCACAGAGGCTGGTGAGGGAGACGTGCCCCCTTGACCGGAGGAATACGATTGTGTACACGTGGGGGGCTGTGCCTTTCAGCCCAACTTTGAGCAGCTGGGAGGGGTGCAGAATGGGCTACAGAATCTTGCCTTGCTGCCTACAGAATTTTATGCCCGTGCCCTAGAGCTTGTGTGACGGCCGGAGCGGCTTTTTGAACAATAGTGACACCAGTCTTTAGAAAGGTGTTGGGACGTCTCTGAGGTGGCCACGTGGAGCCCAAAGATGGCAGCGTGGAGGGGCAGTTCCTGGGTTCAGGCTTGTGAGAACCACTCCAAAACAGCCCACGGCACCTTGTGGCTGTCAAGGTCTCTGTGTGGACGAGTTGGCAGCCCCCTGAAGGGAAGGCACCGTCCTGCCTTTTGAACTTAGAGGGCAGAACCTACTCGTAGCTGACATGCCCTGAGCTTCAGACCCTGGAAAGGACGCTTGCATGGATGATGTCATGTAATCGGCACAGCGACTTTATGAAGTTGCTTTTAGAGACGATGAGATCGAAGTTTACAGAAATTAAATAGCCTGCCCACGGCCGCACAGTCAATGAGAGTTAAGGCTGCAGTTGAACTCAGGCAGTCTGGTTCCAGATGCTCTGTTGGGGATGAATATTTTGTAATACAGACATGAGCGACCACCCTTGTAGTATTGAATAGCTGTTCTTAATTTTTCACTCATGTCAAGATAGAAGGAAGTGAGCTGTACCTGTACAAAGTATTCAATGACAAATCCAGTGACACTTCCTTAACTTGATTTTAAAAAAAGATTTATTTATATATTTTGGGCGGGGGAGATGCAGAGGGAGAGGAAGAATCTCAAGCAGACGCCCCCCCTGAGCAGGGAGCCCAACGTGGGGCTCAACCCCACAGCCCTGACATCATGACCTGAGCCGAAATCAAGTGGGACACTCAACCGACTGAGCCACGCAGGCACCTCTCTTACCCTGATGCTTAACCAGGGTGTCTGAATCTCAGGAATGATGGGAACATACTGCAAATCAAATGACTCTAATTGGTACTTTAAGACAAGGAGGCCAAGGAAAGAGAATCTCAAGAAGGGAGTAGCCAACAGTGTCCCATGCTGCAGGGGGAGAGAGTAAAATAGGAAATTGGAAGATTCCCTCAGACTTGTGATTAGATTTCGTGAGCTAAAACTACCTATTGCCTCCTTGTGTAGAAAAAGAGGTCTTTTCCCCCCTCTCACTTTTAATGAAGTAGATAATACATACATGGAACTCAATTCTAAGCATGGAAGGGGTCTACAGTGAAAAACCTCACTGCCTCCCTCCCATCCCTGGCCCCAGGCACCCAGTTCCCTTTCCAGGAAGCAAACAATTGCCCATTTATTTTGTATCCTTCCTGAGATTCTCTATACACACGTAATAAATGTATATAACTTTTTTTTTTTTTACACATAGGTCATCATACTGTATGTAGTGTTCTACAGTTTTTTGTTGTCGTTGCTAATTTAACAATATATCTGTAGTCTTGTAGACTATCCTATAATAGTACAGCAAGAGTTTCCTCATGACTTTTTGCAGCTTCCTGGGGTTCCATGGTATGGATGTGTTCAAATTTATATAATGAAGGAATATTTTCAGCTGATACTCCACTGCCCAAACACCAACATTTAGGAAAGATACTGGAAATGGCCTTTTCTTTCAAGGACAGAATGTGCTATCTGGAGCTGAGTGGAGGATCAATCATGTGCTGAGGGTTGTCTGTACTGGGTCTAGTTGAACCCAGTGAGAGGCTGGGTTTACTTCTGAGAGGCTTTCTTAAAAACTACCACCCTGAATTAGGACTTAGAAACTTTATTTCTGAAAATGGCATAACTCTTATACACTGGCTAGAAGCAGCCCAGATACTGTCTCCAAACTTTTGGGAAATGAGAGAAGTTATAAGTCTTTTTGTTTCTGTAACTCTAGCATCCCCAGAGTATCTAAGTATCTTAGTTTTCTATCCTTTAATTCCTAATATCCTAATATTCTTATTATCCTCTAATTCCTCATGTCAAATGGAAAAGGTTCTAGACTCACATCTGGCCAGTTCAAATTCCACTACTTACTCACTGAATGATCTTGGATAGTACCTGAACTCTTAACCTTGTATTTCCTTACCTGTAAAGCAGGGATTGTATTACCTATTTTCTTAAGTTTTTTTATTAGGATTAAATGACCTAACATTTAGAGCACCTAACAAAGTTCTTGTCATATATTGTTAAATTAACAACAAAAACAATAAGCTGCACAACACTACATACAGTATGATGCTCTATGTGTAAAAAAAAAAAAAAGTTATATACATTTATTACATGTGTATAGAGAATCTCAGGAAGGATACAGAAGTTTAAAATTGTTTCCTATTCTTTGCTCTTCTGCCTCTTATAAGATATCCATGCAATTGATCATTGCTGATTCTTGGTTTATGTTAACTTATAAATTGGAATAGATGTTTATAAATCAGTCTTCTGTGACTTTGGTTGTAATCTTGGAATATTAATGATGGTAGCACACTTGAAGATTATATAATCTGAGCTTTTTTTAAAGTAGAAGATACCTGACCAGAAATTCGTGTGTGAACTGCGTAATTTAAAAAAAATGCTCACAGAATTAACAATTTAAAACCTATTTTAGCAGCACAAAGAAAAAGTAGCCCAAAAACAGTTTAATCAATTTTATCCTCACAAAAGTTTATAGTTGTAGACTTAGTGTAAGTAACTTAAGGCTGCCTGGGTGGCTCAGTCAGTTAAGCAGCTGCCTTCGGCTCAGGTTGTGATCCCGGGATCCTGGGATCAAGCCCTGCATCAGGCTCCCTGCTCAGCGGAGAGTCTGCTTCTACCTCTGCCTCTGCCCCTCCACCCCGCTCATGATATTTCTCTCTCAAATAAATAAATAAAATATTTTTTTTAAAAGGAAAATCCTGGCACCTAACAGACTAGGGACTTCTTGAATTGTGGCTTGGATTCTCCGGGCACATTTCAATTCTGAATCTATGTCCACATCAGCATCAGTTTTAACAGTTCTGTGAAACAGAATGCGTTTCCTCAAAACCAGTTAGAGTGATAGGTTGTCCAGAATTTGTCAATTATTTCATGACTTATTTTCCCCGCAAATAGTAGAAACTCCTCTCAAACTGTCTTAAGCCAAAAAATAAACTTACTGATATAGGTAATTGGAAAGAAAAAAAAAAAGAGCTCAAGGTATGTCTTGATCCTGTCAGTGTAAGTTTTTGGTTACAAAAAATACTTAGGAGCTATTTTTGTTTAAAAAGTTGACTTCTGGGGGCACCTGGTGGCTCAGTCGGTTAAGCATTCGATTCTTGATTTCGGCTCAGGTCATGATCTCAGGTTCGTGAGACTGAGTTCTATGTAGGGCTCCCCACGCAGCAGGGAGTCTCCTTGGGACTCTCCCTCCCTCCCTCCCTCTCCCTCTGCTCCTCCCTCAACTCGTACATGCACACTCTCTCAATCTCTCTCTAAAATAAATTAAAAAAAAAAAAATTGACTTCTGGTTCATTAAACCTAATCTGAAAAACCCAGTTCTTTTTTTTTTTTTTAAGATTTTATTTATTTATTTGACAGAGAGCTAGAGAGCACAAGTAGGCAGAGTGGCAGGCAGAGGGAGAGGGAGAAGCAGACTCCCCGCTGAGCAGAGAGCCTGACACGGGGCTCGATCCCAGGACCCCAGGATCATGACCCAAGCTGAAGGCAGCCGCCCAACCGACTGAGCCACCCAGGTGCCCCAACCCACTTCTTCTTAAGGTTTAAATTCAATTTATAAATGATATTATTCTACAGATATATCTAGCAATTTTTTCATCTCAGACATTGTCATTTCTGGAAGTCCATTTTGGGCCTTTAAAAATATTTTCTATATCTTAATGTTATACCTTCTTGAATATGTGGAATACAGTTCTAATAATTGTTTTAATGTCTTTGTCTATTAATTCTGTCATCTGTGGCGTTTCTGAGTCTGTTTGTTGAAATGTTTTCTCTTCATGATGAGCTTTATTGCCCTGTGTCTCATCTGGTAAGATTTCATTGGATTGCAGACACTAAACTTTGTTGGGTGCCTACTTTTGTATTCCTCTATTCCTGAGCTTTTTTGCAGATGGTTAAGTTACTTGGAACAGTTTGATCCTTCTGGGTTTGGCTTTTAAGGTTTGTTAGGTGGGACCAGAACCAGCATTTAGTCTAGGGCTAATCTTCCCTATCACTGATAAGTACTTTGCAAATCCTCCATGAATAGCTGTTCTTAATTTTTCACTCATGTCAAGATAGAAGGAAGTGAGCTGTACCTACCTGTACAAAGTACAGGTAATTGGTTGATGGGAACAGACACTATTCCCGGCTCCACTTGAGCAAAGAAGGTTGATCCTTGCAGGTGGTTCTTCACCTAGTTCCTCGAATTGTTTCCTCACCATCTGCACTGACCAGCATTCATCTGACCCTCTGTAGATCTCTAGAACTTTCTTCCTGTGTAGCTCTCTTCTCTCCATTACTCAGCCCTGTGAATGCTAGCTACCTTGACTCCCCCTAATGCCCAACTTTGTCTCAGCAACTCAGGGAGCCCTCTCCCTCAGCTCTACCTGTGCTACAGCCTGAAAAAAAAAAAAAAAATCTCTCCAGCAAGTAAGATGTGGCAATTGTAGGACTCATCTTGTTTGCTTTCCTTCTCTTAGGGATCACTGTCCTGTGCTTCCTGATGTTCAGTGTCTGAGAACCATTGTTTCTGATATTCTGGGTGGCGTTTCTTTGGCCCTTGTAGGATGTTTAAATCATCCGTTGGATTTTGTATCTCTTTAAGGCTCTGTCTGCTGCTGCCTGCAACACTCCCGTTACACTAAGGATAGACCGAGGGGTTCAAATGATATCATTAGCACATCTCTGAGCTCTGCATTGTCTTCATTCTCTGGTGCCTTGTGGCCATATCTATAGCCTCATTTTAAGGCCCTCCAGTTTAAGTCCGGCACATAGTGGCCATCTTGTGCCTTTCCAAGCAGTGACCTCAGCAGGAATCTAATTGCTCTGTGTTGGCTGGGTTTGACTACTCCTCTATCCCTTTATCAATTACTGTTTCGTCGGGGGTATAGTCAGCTCCACCTGAGACATATGAGTGAATGAAGACAAGACTGGGGTGACAAATATCAGGGAAAACGATGCTGACAAGCAAATCAGCATATGATAGTCACTTAGCCATAATCCTTCAGGAGATCCTAGAGTTCCTGTGGCTGTTTCTGGATTCTTAGGACACCATGTCATCTTGGGACATGGAGCTTGCTTTTTTAGCACAATCAGCTGTTCCTGTTGAGAGTGAGCCACGTTGATGGGGCTGATGCTTGGTAATTTAGAACCATCCTGAGGTTTCCATTGTAAAAGCAGCTACAAATATTTAGTCTGGTACACACTCATCAACATTCAGGGATCTCTTTGGATATCAATTTTTGAAATTCCGTGATTCTGTTGAACCCAGAGTAGCTCAACAAAGTGAAGTTGAATAGTTCCTAGTTCTCTCTGCTTAGTCTCTGTTTATTTTGATGTGGTCACTATAACAAATGAGAAGTTCAGTTTCCAGTCACATCAGTACAGTCTCAGCCTGCGGAGCCAGGTTGCTCTGTGCCTTGCAATTTGAAAACAATCAAAAAATTTCTGCAAATGTCCACTGTCTGATGACCTGGGTATATCTAACTGAATTTAAATCTTCACACCCAGCTTCAAGTTCCTTTGAATATTACCCAAAAATTGTAAGTTTTAAGGGCATGATTTGAAAATTGACAATTTAGATCATACTAGGATGTGACTTTGTCTTACAGTTTGTCCCAGTACAAAAGTACATGATAGAGCAGAAAAACAGAAGCTTCTGTTTCAGGGCAAATTTTGTTTTGACTTGAATTTTCTTTCAATCCTTTTTTATTTTGTCCTTTCCTTTTATTTTAGAGCCCCATCTATGCCAGGTGAACTGATCTTCCCATGTTGATGCCAAACTACTCAAATTCTGTCAGGTGGCTATGCTTGCCAGTCCATGCGTGTAAGCTCACTGGTAAGGCATTGGTTTTGGTGAACGTCCTGTGCTGGCTAGCCCAGGTGAGCTGCATTACCTGGAGGGCCCTGTGTTAGATGCCCGTACTCTGCACAACTCATTCCACGTAGAAGAAAGGGAAAGCGACTGGCTCAGGTTGATCAGTGAGGAGTGGCTTGGCAAGCCTTCAAGCCTCCTGCTTCCTCAGCTAGGCAATTTCGAGCAGTGGAGAGAACGAATGTGGAGCAGACAGATGTGCATTCCACCTTTGGCTCCACCATGTACCAGCTAGGACTTTGAGCAGGGTCCTTAACTTTCTGAGCTTTGTTTCCAGCTATAAAATTGGTGTTGTACCATCTGTTAGTGCTGTTGTGAGGATTGATGTAACTTTTGTAAATCACCTGGCACAGCATTTCCATTTCCTATTGACCTCCTACCCCTGATGGGCACTTTACCATGGCAGGAATCAATTCCTCTGAGAATCACCTTGGGGGCAGATAAAACTGGTTTCTGAATCAGCCAAGCTGGGGGCTTGCTGGATAGACTTGTTGAGCTGCCCAGCCCAAGACAGCAGCAACAGTGACCCTTGCCTTATTGTGGGTGGCCTGCTGGGGAACCCACAGCAGGACAGATGGGGCTAGGCTGTGGACAGTTAGAGAAAGGCCAAAATTTCCCCGGAGATTTTTTTTTTTTTTAAATCGGTTCCACAGAAAGTTTTCCATCTCAGAACCTTGGCAATGACCTTCTTTTATGTGAACTGGAGGCAAACGAAAAAAACTGTGCATTCAATGATGAGACTAGTTTCACTTATTTTTGGCGGCAAACACAACATGAAAAGAGACCACCTCCTGTGTCTTTCATGTAGTTTTAACCTAAAAAAAATTTCTGGACATACATTAAAGTCTAACTTCTCTGTTACTGAGGAAACTGGGACATTGCTTTATCTTCTTTACAGCTTATCACCTTGATTAACATTACTGTCTCTATAACATTGTCTCCTTAAGCGCTGAGCATGAAACCACTTTGATCACTTTGGCAGATGATGTGGTGCTACATACTGAATGTTTGTGTTCCCTACAAATTCTTTTGTTGAAGCCCTTACTCCCAATATAATGGCATTTGGAGGTGGGGCCTTTGAGAGGTGACTGAGTTTGGTAATTGGTAATGTGTTATAGCAGCCAAAACATTAAATTCTATCTCAAGACCAAGTCAGATTAGTAGGCCACTACCCAGATAGAACTCTTTGACTCATGAGGGTTGGGAGTACAGAAAGAAACAGTCTTGTGAATCTTGCTGTTTTATCTATTATCAGGATGTTATCTATAACATTACAGATTCCTCTTGATGAGGCTCATTAGGAGGAAAAGGTCCCTGGCCTAAGAATTTTTTCTCTGGAGCGATTGGCTTGCTTTTATCTTATAGCTGCCTTGAGTTTCAAGACTGATCAACATTCCTTATTGGTGCTGCATACCAGGAAGGTTTGAACCAAATTTAACACTTGATTTTACATACTTTTTAGAACTTCATGGGATAAATGTTTGGTCCAGTCTAGATGCTGTTAGTTGCTGCCATTACATAAAGAAGGGATTCTGTGATAAAATGTACATAGGTGTGCCAGAGGAAAAAGAGACATTAAAGTACCCACTTCAAGTCTAGAGGCAACATGGGGGACCAGGAAAACATGGGAAGGTAATTTTACAATTAAAATGCATACAAAAAAAAAAGCATTATAGTAGGAGATTCATGAACCAGTCAAGCAACATTTGCATTTTTCTTAAATTTTCACTGGCTTCAATCGTAACAAATGAGTTTTCATATTAATATTTTAATATTCAGGCAGGGTTTTCTTCCTAAGCACTTTCTCATTTGTCAAACATAACAGGAGAGAGAATGTACAATTTTAAAAATTTATTTCTGAAATACTTTATTCTTTTAATTAGTACACATTATATTAAGTATAGAATTTCCTTAAAAATTAACTCTAAGTTTCACTGTTAGGACACTGATACGAAGAAGAAAACATCTGGCTCTTTTGACTTTTCTTTTTACATTTATCTGAGTAGACTCATATTAAGGTTCTTCTGTGTTATTTCTGTCCAAGTTGTGACAGCTAAAACAAAACATAAGAATAACTTTATTTTAATCACAAAAGAAATTTATGTATTCAAACATTTGTAAACACCTTAAAAATGTATGCTTTAATCATGGTAAAATCTAGGCTTCTCATTTCATTTATTGCATTTGTACCTAAAATAATTATTACCTGAAGAGTAATAAAGGCTGTCATGTTTAAAAAAAAAAAAATGTATCAATATAGGTAGAAATTCAACTAATGGACAACAAAAACTCTGAGAATAAAGTCAATATTAACTCAGTATGAAAATGTAAAGAAAAATTTCATGTGCAGCTTTACTGCTGACAGTTTACTTCTCCACATATTTTAATTAATTTGATACTTAATAAATAAATACATCATTAAAAAGAAAAAAAAAGGTTTTCAGTTCTGGAAGGCTAGGTAAACTACTGGCCGAATTCTCCTAGGGATAGCAATTAAAACTTGAAACAAAATACAAAAACCAACTACTGGAAGGAAATGGAGAGCAACTGAAAGCTGGTGGGTTTGGGAAGAGAACGGACATTGGGAAGGAGAGACGAGCACTGGCTGAGTTTCCTGGTTCTGTGACTCTCAGCCTAAAGAACCAGAGTACGGGGACAACTAAAGCCACCGAAGGTAAGAGGAAATAAACGAGACCAGAGTGAGGGAGCCCTAAATTCTGTGTACAAACTTTTCCTAAATCTACGGTGAAACCCTGAACCACGCACAAATGAGAGAGACTAAGAAGCAAGATGTGAGCTGCTGCCCAAGAGACAGAGTTTGACATTTGAGTCTAACCAAGTTTATTGCCTGCTAAAGGCCCAAATCAATCACCTCTCCAGAAAAACAGAATTCAGTTTCCAAAAAAACATTCACAATGTTAAGGGTACAATTTAAAAAAAAATTAATATATGAAGGAACAGGAAAATGGGGGAAAGACAGTGGAGACATCTAGACAGTGAAATATATGATCTATGTGTTGAAATTAAAAGACAAGGGTTTAAAAGCAGCTTATGACAACTATCCTCAGTGAAATAATGGAGAGTATGTTCACAGTGAAAAGATAGAAAAATCCCAGCAGAGAAATACAAAGTCTATTATTAAAAAAAAAAAAAGACAACCCAAACGAATATTCAAGAACTGGTAAATACATACACCATTGCTCAAAAAAGCAGAAAGGAGATAAAGAGTGAATCTGAAGACAGTACAACTTAAATTATACACTCTCAAGAACAGAATCAGGGGCACCTGGTTGGCTGAGTTGGAAGAGCATGCTACTCTCTTGATCTTGGGGTTGTGAGTTCAAGCCCCACACTGGGTGTAGAGATTACTTAAATAAGTAAACTTAAAAAAAATAAAATTAAAAAAAATCTTAACCCCAAACAGAATCCTCAGAGATGTATGGCATAATATAAAATGTTGAACATATATAATAGGTGAATGGAGTCCCAAAAGGAGAGGAGAAAACTGGGCATAAAAATGAAGAAAGAAGAGCTGAAAATTCCCTAAATCTGGTGAAGGTATAAACTAATAGATGATGCAAGAAGCTCAGTGATCCCCAAATAAGAAAAATATGCAAGAAGTCACACATAAATACATCCTAACTGGTGAAAACCAAAGATAATGAGGAAATCATGAAAGCAGCCAGAGAAAAATTACATATTACATGTAAAATTATATTGCTCTGAATACTGTTGCCTTCCTATCAGAAACAATGGAGGGTATAAGATTGTGGAATAACATTTTTAAAGTTTTGAAAAAACTGTCAATCCAGAATTCTATATCCAGCAAAATTATTTAAGAGAATCACTGCTAGCATACCAGAGCTATAATAAATGCTAAAAGAAGTTTTGCAGTCAAGAGATGGAAATTAAAATCTACTAGAGGTGGTAGGGATGAAGAACACTGGAAATCATATCTGTGTAAATGCAAAGGATTTCTTTATGATGACTGAAATAGAAACGATAACACTGTTCACGGTCTTGTGAGGTTAATAATATGTAGATGTAAAATATATGACAATCACAGAATAATTGCTGAGGGAATTGGTCTATATGGTTGGAAGGTTCCTATATTTAATGCAAGTGGCACAATATTAACTCTATGAACAGTTAAAGATGTATATATTGTGATCTCTACAGCAACTGTTAAATTAACAGATACAACTAAAATAGAAAAGTGTTCAAATTATACAAAGGAAGGTAGGAAAGGAGGAAAAGAGGATGGCCAAACTATTTCAAACTAATCAGTAAAATGGTGGATATAAATCAAATCATATCAATAATTACATTAGACGTTAAAAGACCAACAGAACCAATTTAAAGGCATAGATTGTCAGAATGGCTTAAAAAAATCCAATTATATGCCATCTACAAGATAAACACCTTAAATATAAATTCATAGGCAAGCTGAAGCAATCAGATGGAAAAGTTATAACCTGCAAACCATAAGGATAAGACTGGAGTGACTAATTTAATACCAGATAAAGTAGACTTCAAGATAAAGAGGATTACCAGGTAAGTAGAGGAATACTGCATAATAAAAGGGTCCACTCATAAGGAAGACACAGCTATCATAAATCTGTATGTACCTAATAACAGAGCTTAAAAATAAGCTGACATGGACAGAACTAAAAAGAGAGCCTGACAGAACTGAAGGGAAAAAGAAACAATTGCACAAACATATTTGGAGATTTTATTACTAGTCTTTTAGTACCCAATAGAACTAGACCAAAAAAACCATAAAAAAACAAATCAATAAAGACATAGAAGATTTAAGTAGTGCTGTCAACTACCATGACCAAACTGAAATTTATAGAACCTTTCCCTCAACTGCTGCATAATGCACATTTTTTTAAAGTGCACATGGAATGCTCAGTAAGAGACCATATGTTGGGCCATTAAAGAGATTTAAATAAATTTTGAAACAGTAAATCATATGCATAATGTTCTATAACCACATGGTAATTAAATTATAAATCAATAATAAGATACTTAGAAAACCCACAAATACTTGAAAACAACAACAAATTTCTAAATTATACATGGGCTAAAAAAGAGAAAACCACCAAGTATATTAAAACTGTAAAACATGGTGATGAAAATATATTAACATTTGCGAAATGCAGCTAAAGCAGTGTTGGGTAAGAATTTTGATTTTTATGGCCTTAAATGTTTCGGTGGAATTTAGGAAACAAAACAGATGAACATAGGGGAAGGAAAGGAAAAATAAGATGAAATCAGAGAGGGAGACAAACCATAAGAGACTCTTAACTATAGGAAAGAACAGGGTTGCTGGAGGGGAGATGGGTGGGGGGGATGGATTAACTGGGTGATGAGCATTAAGCACTTGATGTAAGGAGCACTGGGTGTTATATGCAACTGAGGAATCACTAGATTCTACTTCTGAAACTAATAATACACTATATGTTAATTGATTTTAAATAAATAAAACTAATGAACTTAATATCCCCAAGTTATCAAAACAAAGGAAATAATAAACCAATGAATAGAGAAATTAGCATAAACATCTGGTTCATTAAAAAGATTAACTAAATTGAGAATCCTCTAGTTAACCCAAGAAAAAAATATTCCGTTTTGCCTATTCTAGAACATTATATAATCTGTGGTGGAAAAATATCAAAACCATGTTTTGGGGCAGGGAATGACTAAGGGCAAGGATTGACCGGGCAAGATTATAAGGGAACTGTGTGGTATGAGGGTTCTATATCTTGAATAGGAGTTTGGGTTGAATTATTCAGGTGAACACATCTGACAATACCCAGGAATGTACACTTAAGATCTATATATTTCACTGTTATAAATTTTACCTCCAAAGGGTACAAAACAAAAACCCCCTCAAAAACTAAAACCCCTAGGCAACGAAGTATTAAGGGGGAAGTGCACGGATACCTACAATTTACTTTGAAATTAATGAAGTTGTAGCAATCAATAGAATGAAGAATGGATAAATGAGTAGGTATCTTATAAAGCAAGTACAGTAAAATGTTAATGGGGAGTATACATGTGTTCACTGTATCTTCTTGAACTTTTCTGTATCCTCCTATCAGTGGGCAACTACATTACGGTTAAAAATACAAGAACCACATAATGGGGATAAGAAAGTTGTGCTGGAAAATGATGCTAGGAATAGCTGCTAAAAATGAGTACAGGGTACTGTTATGATTTTTATGGCAGCCAAGGCAAAGGTGAGTGAACATTACTGGTTAGACTACTGAGCATCCCCAGTAGTTAAGCTTCCAGAAAGTGACCTTAATTTCTTAGCCCAATTTATATTTGGCAAAGTCAGAAATGTGGACAGTATATAAGGAAATGGGGAACTGAATTTTGCCTGAGTACACTACTCCAAGTTTAAATTCTCTGAATTTATCTTTTCATAGACTTGGGATAATAGAAATAATGTTATGTATCAGAGTTTTCTGTATAGTTGTTCATGGCAAAACCTTGTATTTTTATAGCTCTATGGCTTTTGGCTTCAGCTGATTCAAATGAATATGATTCTCTTGCTCTCTTTTGAAAAACATCAACAGCAAGTTATGGTATATTAAGAGAAACTAACAAGGTACATTTTACCTGTTTTATGAACTGTGTAGCATTAAAAAGTTCACTGCAGCCATATAAAATGTGTTTGCCTTGTTTCCCCTGTAAAAATGAGAAAGAACTCATATAAGTAAGTAACAAGTAATATTTTCAATATTCCCAAGAAGACTGATCAAGTCCAATAAGACTTTATTATTCTTAAAGGTTTTTTTTTGGGGGGGGGTGGTTGTTGAATTTTGGTGTACACATGTCAATCCTAAAACTGCATGGAAAAAGGTGGTGAAATGGGCATAATAAATTTTTTTTTAATGTATTAATGTACCCTCTTGGTGCCATTTATACTGAAAATAGAAGGAATCTGATGACCGCCACATTTCACAGGAACAATCGTCTATAAAGTCCTAGGCCAGCATTCTTCCAATGTAGGATCTGTACTACTTGAAGAAAATATGCCTAGGGTTTTGTTATGCTGACAGCAAGATATGGTACAAGTAGCATGAATTGTCTCTGCAGTCCCATTTGTGTCATACAGTATTTCTATATTAATATACTCCATTTTGTAACTCCTTATGAATTTCATTCCTAATTTTGGCAGAATGTTATAACCCAATTACAGCAGTCAAAACTGCTGCGGAATTTGGTAAGTCCTTAATGCTGAAATTATTATATATATTGTGTACTTAAAGGAAAATTCATTTCTTCTTTAATGTAAAAAGTTTATAACAAAGCAAATACAATAATTCATCAAGAAATAGGATTATGGCTTTGTAATACAAAAGGAGAACATTTTTCTGTGATGTCTCAGCTGCATTAAACATGGTTGGCTGAATAAATGTCCTAGCTGGCCATCTCTGAGAACAAATAAAACAGTCACATCTCACTCTCATTTTTTTCAAAATGAGATGTTATGTGCAACAACTACATAGGATTTGTCATATAAGTGGGATTCTTGAGGCTCCACAGGATATACCTACACAAGACATTAAAAAAGGTAGAGATCACAGCAAAGAAGAATAAAGAAAGCATAGGGAAACTTTAGAAGGGTCCAGATATTCTAGGCACAGCTCCCAGGATCCCATCTCAGTAGCACAGGGCACATTTTATTTTCAATTGTGAACCACCAAGTTCCTGGTTGCAGGGGAGTCCCAGTCTTGTCCAAGGGGAGGGGTCTTTTATACCTCTCTGATCATGTAAACAAAATCAGGCTTTCTCCATGTGGTTTTGACTTTCATTTCCCTGATAATTAATGATGTTAAGCATCTTTTCATGTGTCTATTGGCTATCTGTATGTCTTCTTTGGAAAAAATGTCTATTCAGGTCCTTTGCCCATTTTTAATTGGATTATTTTCTGGTGTTGAGTTGTGTAAGTTCTCTGTATATTCTGGATATTAACCCCTTGTTGGATACACTATTTGCAAATATATTTTCCCACTCAGTAGGCTGCCTTTTCCTTTTGTCGATGGTTTCCATTGCTGTGGAGAAACTTTTTACTATGATGTAGTCTCATTTATTTTTGCTTTTGTTGCTTTGGCTTTTGGTGTCAGATTAAAAAATCACTGCCAAGACCCATGTCAGTCAAGGAATTGACTGCTTGTTTTCTTCTAGGAGTTTTATGATTTCAGGTCTTATGTTCAATCCCTTAATCCATTTTGAGCTAATTTTTGTGTATAGTGTAAAATAGAGATTGATTTTATTTTATTCTTTTGCATGTGGCTGTCTAGTTTTCCTAGCACTATTTATGGAAGAGACTGTCTTTTCCCCATTTACATTCCTGACATCTTTGTTGTAAATTAACGTACCATATATTATATGGGTTTATTTCTGGGCTCTCAGTTCTCTTCCACTGATCTCTGTGATTGTTTTTATGCCAGTACCATACTGTTTTAATTACCATAGCTTTGTAATACAGTTTGAAATTAGAACATGTGATACCTCCAGCTTTGTTCTTCTTTCTCAAGCTATTTGACTATTAATGGTCTTTTGTGGCTCCCTACAAATTTAGGTTTGTTCTATTTCTGTGAGAAAATGCCATTGGTATTTTGACAGGGATTACAATGAACCTGTGGATTGCTTTGAGGAGTATGGACATTTCAACAATATTGATTTTTTTCAATCCATGAACACAGAATATCTCTTTGTGTCTTCAATTTCTTTCATCAATGGCTTACAGTTTTCAATAAACAGGTCTTTCAGCTCCGTCATTAAATTTATTCCTAGGTATTTAATTTTTTAAAATGTGATTGTAAATGGTTTTCTTGATTTATCTGATAGTTTGTGTATAGAAATGCAACAGATTTTTGGGTACTGATTTTTGTATCCTGCAACTTAACTGAGTTTGTTAGTTCTGACAGTTTTTGAATAGTCTTAAGGGTTTTCTCTATATGTCATCTGCTAATAGTGACATGAGTTTTACTTTTCTTTCCAATTTGGATGCCTTTTATTTCTTATTCTTGCCTAATTCACACTATATGCAAAATTAATTCAAAATGGACCAAAGACCTACATTTAAGAGTAAAAATTGTTTTTCTTTTCTTTTAGAAGAAAACATAGGGATCAATCTTCATGACCTTGAATTTGGCAAAGGATTCCTAGATATGACACCAAAAGCATGAGCAACAAAAGAAAACAAATTGGACTTCAACAAAATAAAAAGAACTCTTGTACTTTAAAAAACACCATCTAGAAAGTGCAAAGACAACCTAAAGAATGGGAGAAAATATTTGCAAATCACATATCTAATAAGGGGCTTGTTTCTAGATTATATAAGGTACTCTTAAAACTCAATAATAAAAAGGCAAAATAACTCATTTTTAAAAATGGGCAAAGGATCTGAAAAGACATTTCTCCAAAGAAGAAACTGCCTCCTTCATTTGAAGCTGAAGGTCCAAGATGGGTTTCAGTAGCTTAAAGAAAGATTAAATCTGCAATTACCCATATTGTATGTCCTGATGATTCTCATAACATCTAGGGGATAGACAGAATAATTCTAATCCTTCTTTTCTTTTACAGGTTTTATATATTTTCTAAGATCCCTCTGGGGAAGCAAAATTAGGATACTCTTGCCACTAAAATATATACAAAATAATTTGTTCAACAACAGAGCCGAAGACCACTGTGGAACTGTTAACCTAAGTGATGATCTGTTAAGAAAGGTGCCTGGATACAGGAACTTAAAATATCTGCTGCATGCCTGACTAGTCATAGTACCATGTGCTCTACTACCTATACGCCATATTTTTGTGGGTGGAGGATAATAATCAAGGGAAAAAAAGTATTTAGTAAACTGAAACCACATACCTATCACTGATAGTCTGATGTTCTTCTGATCAAAGTGACTGATCAGAGAAAAAACTAAAGAATCAACTTAATACATTTCACAAAATTAAAATTTCTGTAGTAGAAAAAGGTAAGTTGTCAAAGCTTATACATGATTAAAAATAAGTTTGCAATCTACCAAATGTTCTACTGTAATGTTGCTCCAAAATTATGCCTGTATTTCAGCCACTTCACTCCACAAGTGATTAGTATTTTGGTGTTTATCCTTCTGGTTTTTCTTTTCTACAAATATTTTTAAAAATGCAGGAAAAAAGAATGCTGGTGAGTGTAATTAAGAAAGCTTAAACAAGACTGGGGGTGTGTGGAATGTATAAGTACAGGATTAATTTCATCTGGTCTGTTGCAGCCCTGTGTTTATCCCTGGGACCAACTGGAACAGTCATATTGTTGACTCCATGCCACACCTGAATGAAATAGATCAACTAGTGATTAATAGTCCCAGGGTCACAGATAGACCAGGGGACAACTTTCAGTAGCTTGTCAGCACTCTGTATAGAAATTGTACAGATTGATGGTGTGCACCTGGTTCCTGCTATATGACCAAAGAGGGATTTAAAAGACACCTCCTTGTACAAGATGGATGTTCCCTGGAGATCATGGCATCTTACACAGATCTTAGTGGTTCACACTCTGAAGATGAGGTATGTCCTACGTAACTGAAATAGGATCCCAGGAGTTGTGTCTGATAGTTTTGAATCTCCATGACATTTGTCTTTTCTTTATCTCCTCATGTACCAAAATCTTGACCTTTTTAAAGCCTTACATAACATAGGACATAAGGAATGATCATTATTTAAAGTGAATAATCAAGATTACAAAATGTCATTCCAACAACTGATAATTCTGTTGCCCCTGTATTTTAAATGGTGTTTTGCTCTTCAAGTTATACCCTTTCCTTCATATTCTTTTGCATAGTTGTCTGTCACTCCCTGCTGCTGGGAGCTTTGAGTAGCACTCTACTTCTAATTTGCTACCTCCTGTTTGCTGAAAAAGCAGACATTCCAAGTGTGTTAGAAGTATGTTGCTGATTTAAGTCAACAGGATGGGAAACAAGTACTTATTATTCAGGTAAATGGGTTTGGTAAATCATTTCACCAAGGGAGACTTTTTGGAAGAGGAGCTTATTTGAGGTCTCTGAGCATTTATTTTACTTTTATAGGGAGCAGGGGGAGGGGCAGAGGGAGAGAAAGAGAGAGATAATCTTGAGCCAGACACCACCACCGTGAGATCATGACCTGAGCTGAAATCAAGAGTCGGATGCTTAACTGACTGAGCCACCCAGGCACCCTGTAGTTTATGAAGATAGATAGCTTCCAAGTACATTACATGAATAAGATACATTATTTTCCAGATTAACTACAATTTTAGGCTAGAAATGTGACAGGAATTGGAAAACAATGAGCATATGGGCATTTCCCCTTTATGAGGACTTTTAAACTACCTCCAGAAGAGGGCTATGTAAGAATCAGAAGAACCACCAGAGAATGCTAGTATGCTAAAGACACAGAACAACTGTGAAACATCAAATGATTAAAGAATAAAGAGGCCAACATGTACCTTTATATAGTCAACAAGATTTTGGTATTCAATGTAGTTGCCTCCTCCCACCACAAAAACAATTGCCTAAAAATGCAAACGGAAAAAAAAATAGGTAAGTTGAAAGAAATAGTACTTTAACTTTTAAGCAATATGGTTTTTAGTTTGAAGCATATTCTACAACTTACATAAAAAAAATATACAAGCTAGCAAAAGGTCATATCCTAAGCACCTAATGCTACTTCAATTAAAAGAAATTTCTAAAAAGTGTGTAGAGGAAAATAAACCTCATTCTTCAGTTAAGTAATAGCAAATAAATCTAAAGGGCTTCCTCCAAAAGGCTTTTTAAAATTAGAGTTTATTGTAGGTAGGAAAAACAAAACTTGGCATTTATATAATTTCCAAAACAGTTCTTTACTTATTTTTATTGAGAAGCTTTTTGTATCTCAAAGGAAAACACAGTCATATCTTCACAAAAGCTTGGAAGCCAACTTTAGAAACAAGTTCCACACATATAAAACTTTTACTGCAGTCTTAAACTTCTTTTTCGTGAATTACCTAATTTTGTGTCCCTTTTTAAAAAAAAAATTTAATTCCAGTTAGTTACTATACAGTGTAATATTAGTTTTAAGTGTACAATATAGTAACATTTCCATACAACACCCAGTGCTCATCACAGCAAGTGCACGCCTTAATCCCAGTCCCCCCACCCACCTCCCCTTGTAACCATCAGCTTGTTCTCTATAGCTAAGAGTTTGTTTCTTGGTTTATCTTTTTTCCCTATGCTCATTTGTTTTGTTTGTTAAATTCCACATATGAATGAAATCATATGGTATTTGTCTTTCTCTGACTTATTTCGTTTAGCATAATACACTCTAGCTCCATCCATGTTGTTGCAAATGGCAAGATTTTGTTCTTTTTATGGCTGAGTAATATTCCATTGTATATATACCACATCTTCTGTATCCATTTATCAGTCGATGGACACTTTACATGAAAAGATGCTCAATCAACATCACTCATCATCAGGGAAATCGAAATCAAAACCACCATGAGATACCACCTCACACCTGTCAGAATGGCTAAAATCAACAACACAAAAAACAACAGGTGTTGGGGAGGATGTGGAGAAAGGTGAACCCTCTTACACTGTTGGTGGGAATGCAAGCTGGTGCAGCCACTGTGGAAACAACAGTATCGAGTTTCCTCAAAAAGTTAAAAGAACTACTTCACAATCCAGCAACTGTACTACTAGGTATTTACCCAAAGGAGACAAAAATACTAATGCAAAGGGATACATGCACACCAATGTTTATAGCAGCATTGTCTACCATGACCAAACTACGGAAACAGCCCAGGTGTCCATTGACTGTCAGTTATTTTTAGCTATTCTAAGTAGTTTTATAAATCAGGAAAATATGGTTACTAATATGGTTACACAGAATTGGATTTATCAAAATTACCATACAGTAACTGTAATAAAGCCATGTTTAAGATGAAGACAATTCTTCAAGACTGCTTGGTCATCTGCCTTCCATTTTAGAGACAGAATTTTTATATAGAACTCACCTCCTGGAATGGATTTTTGTTCCTTGGAACTGAGCTACAACAAAGAAAAACGATAGTGAAAACTTCACACAATGCTTTCACTATGGATAAAAGAGGTATGGGGAACACACACATGTACACACAATTAGATATGTATTTGCAATTCTCCCTCCTTCACTTTCTTTGAGGCTGGGTCCTTTAGTTTTGTGTACTCAAATAGTGAATTGGGAAGGCAGAGAATATGAGGTACATTTATCAGCATCTAAAAGGGAGTAGGGCAATCTGTTAGCTTCAAAATAAAACCTAAGAGAAAACTGAAAGGGAGAAGGAAACACTGAGCAGCAGCTCTCAGAAGGAATAAAATGTGGGTATAAGGTAAGTTGATAAAACACATATTTTAGTGGTAAATTATATAAAATTTTACTATATGCAACATAATGTTGCAGTTTGTCAGTATCCACATTTGTGTAAAAACTATGTAAACATGTATGGGAAATAACAGGAAATGGGGGCTGGGAGGAGGAATCTGCATTTTGCTGTAGCTTATTTCTTTGTATTTCTCTATACCATTATATATTATTACATATATTAGCCACATATTTATATACTTATAATGTATTTTAAAAATACTTGTGTCTAAGATCTTTTAATAAAGATATTTTTCAAAGCCTTTGTGAGTCAGACATATATTTGTTTCAGTGATAAAACAGGCTATACAAAGAGAACTTAGGTTTTCCTCACAAGCATTTTTTTATTTGACAGACAGAGAGACAGCGGGAGAGGGAGGAGCAGGGAGCCTGATGCGGGGCTTGATCCCTGGGATCATGACCTGAGCCGAATTAAGCCGAATTAAGCAGATGCTTAATGACTGAGCCACCCAGGCGCCCCCTCACAAGCAATTTTTTAAAAATGTCAACGAAGAGGAGAGTGCTATTATACCATCCTTAATTACTGAAAGGTCAATTCCACACCTTTATCATCTTTTCCTTATTTCTATGGCCTGTCTGAATGAATACTCCATAGAAAGGGCCAGAAGCCCACCCGACTGAAACACCTCATCTGTGATAAAGCACTCTGGAAAGAAGTTAAAGTTCCTCTAAGAGTACACATAGAATCAGGAGAGATTTAAATAGCACAGTATTATTAGTTATTAATAACCAAGATTAACTGTGATGAAATAGCTCAGGAGAAGGCAAAGGAGAAGTTTCTACGAAGCAAAATGTGTCTACTTGTTAGCCATATGCAAATCCAAGGATAAAATGTAAGCCAGAGAATATCAAGACAGGAAGAGTTGAGTCCAATGTTTTAAAGTGTACAAACCAGTGGTTTTAGTATATTTACAGAGCTGTACAACTGTCACCACTGTCTAACTTCAGAACATTTTTTACCATCCTCAAAAGCCCCATACTCATTAGTTGTCACTCCTCATTCTCTCCCTTCTAGAATTTATTCTTTGTCAAATGCTCCTTTGCCAGCTGCTCTTAGCAGCTTCTTCTGCAACTTTAGCAGTATTTCTGGTAAGTTAAGAAAAGAAAATAACCTTTTAAGTTACGATCTAATCTAATGATCTAAAACAATCTAACAGGGGCGCCTGAGTGGCTCAGTCATTAAGCATCTGCCTTCGGCTCAGGTCATGCTCCCAGGGTCCTGGGATCAAGTCCCGCATCGGGCTCCCTGCTCAGCGGGAAGCCTGCTTCTCCCTCTCCCACTCCCTCTGCATGTGTTCCCTCTTTCACTGTCTCTCTCTCTGTCAAATAAATAAATAAAATCTTAAAAAAAAAAACCAGAACAATCTAACAATCAACTATCTAGTGACTAGATTATTCTATCGACAAAGATGTAAAAGCTTAGGATAAAGCAGAGACAACGTTCTAAAGATCCCAAACATAGTAAGATGTAGGCAAGAAACCAGCTTCACTCAAGTTTAGGTGAGAAAGAAGATCATTCCATGAAGGTTTTTCCCCTCCCAATTCTGCCTGTTCTTTCTTTAGTTTTGTAGGCTATTTTTCATGCTACCATGAAGTAAATCTTGAAAAATGATATCCATTATGAAGCAAACAAGTACCTTACCACACCATGTTTATTATAAGATAGAGAAATTATCTGTAGAATGTTTCATTGCCATAAAGTATTTACAACAATCTACAGGGGCTTGGCTTTATGGACCAGTTAAATAAAAACAACTGGTATCCAACATAAAGTTCCTGTCTTTGCTTTGGTTCAATAAGAATATGCATTTAAAAACACATTATCCAAATTCCCCTCCCCCATACAGTCTATAATACTGTCATCTCGTCATAAAAAACAAAAAACACCTAATGTATTTTTTTGATGTGTGAGTATATATACTTGAAAAGAACCAAAACGTCAAGTAAAATTAGCAATGATTATCTGCAGGTAATAAGATTATACATATTGTTTACTTACCAGTTTTCTATATAGTTTGAATTTTTAATAAGCACTTACTGATTTATAATAAAAAATTAAGTTACTTCCATTCTTATCAGGGTGGAAAGACCTACAAACAAATTACACAAGTCAAGAGCTGCTTACCTGTCATTGCCCCGCAGCATTTTGGGATCAAAATATCTATAATCATCAGTTTCCTATAAAAAAACAAACAAACAAACCAGAACTTGGTTTCTCTTCAGAAAGTTACCATTTGGCTTTGAGTATTTTAATTACTTAAGCTATTAATCTGGTAGATTAATTAAATCTGTGTCACCACCACCACTACTACTAACAGAGCACTTACTACATGTTAAACATTATTCTAAATGCTTTAGATGAAATTACTCACTTAAATCCCCATAACATCTGTGAGGTAGTTACTGTTACCTCTATTTTTTCAGATGGGCAAACTGGGGTACAGAGAAGTTATGTAACTTTCCTAAGGTCACATAACTAGTAAGTACAGGAAGTCCAGGATTTGAACCCAAGTAGTCTAGTTTCAATGCCCAAGCTCTTAACCACTATACTATACTATACTGTCTTGAAAATATACCCATTTTATAAACCAATATAATTATTTTTATTTTGTTTCTGTTTTAGAATTTTATTGTATGTCCATGATTTTACTGAATATACAGAATAACCTAATACAGGTTTATAATCTCTATTATTTGAAACATTTAGAGTTTGGTGTATTCTGGAATTTTGAATTAAAAAAAATTTTTTTTTGAAGATTTTATTTATTTATTTGACAGAGAGAGAGACAGCGAGAGAGGGAACACAAGCAGGGGGAGTGGGTGAGGGAGAAGCAGGCTTCCCGCGGAGCAGGGAGCCCGATGCGGGGCTCGATCCCAGGACCCAGGGATCATGACCTGAGCCGAAGGCAGACGCTCAACAACTGAGCCACCCAGGCGCCCCTTGAATTAAAAAATTTTTAGTTAGATGATATCATGCATATAACATTCCCAGTTACGGGAGTTGGGTTATACAAAATCCTTCAGTTTTCAGAACTCTGTAGATTTCAGAAGTTGTGGATAAGGGGTTGTGGACTCTATAAGCTGGAAACTAGCTTCTTGATAATAAAGGAGCTGGAAAGTACTGTTTTACTTCTTGCAGTGTAATCACTCCCTAACCTCTGCCTCCCTCTCCTTCCACAGCACAGTCAGCCAAAGGAATCTGTTGTTTGCTGGAGAATGGATGGCCCTATGCAAACCTGATCAATGACAAACTATGCATTGGTTGCCACCACCTAGTCCTGTACTCAGTGGTGGACAGTGCTTAACCAATTACAAAACTCTCAGTGCACTCACAAGTAGCATCATAATCCTTCAACACTGCTTCGGGAAACCATTACTAACCAGATTTACAAGATGAAACCTATCTGATATTTTTTTAATTCCCTTCTTTCAATTTATCCAGTCAAGACAAATCAAAGGAGAACACTTAAATAAGTGATAAGAGTGCATCTAGAATTAGGATATAGCATTTCCAAGCCTTTGAGATAAGATGCATTCAAGATTACTAGCCAGGTCTAACTTAGTCCACTTTGCTAAGCTCTTTAGTATTTTGCTAGTCTCTCTTTAATGCCTCCAAATCAAGTTGTCTATCTGGAAACAGGAAAAGGATAAGAGAAAGTGAAGACAGCTGCCTCATTTAGCAGATGGATTAAAAAAATGCTTTCAAAGCAGAAAAAATTTACTATTTCTAATTAGTTAAAAAATATGTCTGTAGTGGGGTGCCTGGGTGGCTCAGTTGGTTAAGCGTCTGCCTTCAGCTCAGGTCATGATCCCAGGGTCCTGGGATCGAGCCCTCCATCGGGCTCCCTGCTCGGTGGGAAGCCTGCTTCTCCCTCTCCCACTCCCCCTGCTTGTGTTCCCTCTTTCGCTGTCTCTGTCAATTAAATAAATAAATAAAATCTTTAAAAAAAAATGTCTGTAGTAATGTGTCTTCCGTTATACAGTTAAAGTCACCAGTTAACTAATAAATGAATTTACATAACCTGGAGAAACATCAGAATAAGAACTGTAATTTAGCCATCCATGTGGAAGGCATGTGTATGCTGGAATGAGTAGTAAACAGAAACATAGAAATAGTAGATTTTTGGTTCCAGTTGTGCTACTAAAAATAGTGTGACTTGGGAGAAGTCATTTAACATCTCTTGGTTTCCTCTCCCCCACATTCAAATTACTTCTAATGTTTCCTTAAACTCTAAAGCTCTGTGATTCCATGAAAAGCATGTTTCTTGCCCTCTTCAATACAGCACAGTGGTGAAAAATGTGGCCTGCCCAGCTCTGCCATTTATTAACTTTGTGTCTTTGGGCAAGTTAATTAACTTTATTGTGCCACAGTTTCTTCATCCATAAAATGAAAATCATAATAAAATGGTATTTTTCATAGAAGTTTCTAATAAAAAATAAATGAAATGTGAAAATGTTTTGAATGATTCCTGGCATATAAAAAGTATGTAATAAACATTAGCTATCATCTTTATAACTGTCATTATTCATTATCTCAACTTAAAAATTAGGGATAGTAACAAAATATCCCAAACTTCCTTAACCCCTTGTGTATTTGGCATCTGTCTAAAATTCTCCATTTATTTATATTTTTAATCTTTATTAGTGTTTGGGATAATATCCTCCACAAATTTAGAGCTTATTATGAAGTAGTAGTCTCTAAGATAATTAGTTACAAATGTATACTTCTCTCAGGCTTTCAGACTTTTCAAGAAGAGCTACTTCTTCGTATATTCTAGGATGTTTTAAGGAAGTCTATTGTTACACTACATTGTATACCATTTTCTCTGTATCAATTCCTAGACCGGAGAATCCAATCTTTTTAAGTTTATCATTATAGAACATTCTCTTATTCCTTTCATAATTGTAATTGTCCCCTTTGGGGATGTTTTATTACACTCTTTGTTTTCACATGGGCAGATTTTTAAATATGTTTTGTTAATTTCCTTTAATGTTATTATCATCATGTTTTAACAATTACAAAAAGTGACACATTTATCTGAAGATTCTGTTCTTTCTTAGCATGGGATCTTAAGCCTTGCTGCCAAAATCTATGGAGATCCAGATCAATCCAAACTAGGGTTCTGATGCTGCCTTTCTTGATTCTAGACTCTTGTGATAACCACCTTCTAGTTGCCACAATAATAGGATGAACTGTTTCATGAAATGGACTGCGATAATTTTCACATTCCTTTCTTAAATTGTAAACAGATAGCTTGGAAACCCAGTAAATGCTAACAATATTTACCCATTTGTCTATTCAGCCAACAATATATCTCTCTCAATTTACTTTTCAACCCAAGACTTTTGTGCCATCTGAACACATGCACTTAAAAATTTCACTATGTACTCCTCTCCTAATTTTCATAAAGTTAAATTGGTCTGGTACTCTTTATACTACACCAGCTGATGCTCACTAGTTCTTTGTCATTTACAGAAACTTGCTCCTTAGGATATATTTTACATTTAACTATATATGGAATATAATCTACATTTAATTTGGATGACAGCTGGCCAGAATAGTTATAGCAGCTGAGAAAACCAATTCTCATTATCTGTGATAATGGCTAAAAAGGCTCTTTGAGAACATGGACTCTTTCCTTTCCCTCATGTAGTTTGCTGTGATTAAGCCCACAATGAACTCAGATTTTACTGCTTTTCATGTACTGAGTTTGATATGTTCAAGAACTTACAAGTACCATGTCAATATGCTACTCACAGGGTTTGACTTCATCTCCATGAGATTGTCTAAAATACGAGTAACAGGTAGATTCTGTGGAAAAGATAAGTATTTGTTAAATATTAGAAGAATAACCAAAGTTCTTCTCTATTAACAAAACAACTGAATTTTTTTCCCCACAGTTAAGTATGCTTACTTTTCCATTAAACACATTCTAAAATTCAGTATTCCGTGAATGGTGTCGTAGATGTAAATACCCCTGGCACTACTCAAGTTTCCAAAGAAAAAATATAATTCTAAATCAAAAGGTCCTTTTGATGTGAAAGTGTAACCAGGTTTTAATACAAACACGTTTGGGCTTTTTACTTTGTTGGATGTTTTCTTTTTAATATGACCAACTGCAAAATTTTGATCAAATAAGAATCCCATTTTTTCCCTATTTCCTTTCTGCAGGTAGTAAGAGTTTCTTTAGAAGCAGAGTAACTTAAAGTTTGAAAATGTATGAGATTAAAGAAACTCAAGAGTCTTTCATTTCTAATGTATATTCTTCTAAGCCAAAAGGATACTTGTGATCTTTGAAAAATGGGGAAATGGATACATATAAATTCTATTGACCATTTTTGTTTTGCCTAGGATAAATTCCAAATTTCCAGTGACATACTGCATTGTCTTCTTACAGAAGAAATTCCACTTTGAACATGAAATATGTAACACTGGTGTTGGCAGAAGACTGCCTCTTGACATGCTTACATGCCTTGGGATAAGAAGTAGTATTGTTAAATTTCAATCTATTTTTACCATTATTTTGAACATAAGACATGAAGTACAGAAAATTTACTAAGTGACTATTATGTTTATTCAAAATGCATTCCTACCAGGATGGTATTCTGCCTACTTTGAACTGATATTTCATTTGTGAACTGTACAGGATGTTCTGTCTATTTTGTATCTTAGAGACTTCTTACAACAAAGGCAACATTAAACCTGATTATTTAAATAAATGTAGATAACACATTACTATTTTACAAGAGTTTTGCTTTCTTTAGGTCATAAAACATTTTACTGTTACCAAAATGGACTTCCACTACAGAAAATGCTGCTTTGCCCAGACAGAAAATAGGAATTTTTTTCTTTTTCTTTCTCTAGATTAGCAAATAAAAAACCTTTTAAGATGATCTTAACCAAGTAAAATTAAAGCTATTTCATTATTCCCTGATATTTGTGTTGGCCAGAAACTTTTTAAATAAACAAAAGCACCAAAGGTTCAATCTAACTGAATGTACTTCCTGAATTCCATTATTTGGAGTAAAAAAAAAAAAACATAGCTCAAAATTTTACCTTTTAAGTTTTGTTTCAAATAAAATTGAGTTTGTACATGTAGGAATAAGTCTAAACCATGACTTTCTCTGAAGAATGACTGGGGGCAGATTTACATCTATAAAAATGCTTTATCCCAAAGAAAAAACTAGTTATATATTTGTTCCAAGTCATGTTAACAAATGATGAAGTATTTCGCAAAATAAAAGGAGGGAATAATTTTTTAAAAACATCTAGAGCAAGAATGCATTAAAATTATAAAATTTTACTAAAATTAATTTTATACTAGTTTCTCTATTTACTACAGCTCTCCACTGAAATCCCTGAATTGCACTACTAGATCTGTGCCATGGAGAAAAATTCAGAAAAGATGTTATGTAATGATAAAGCCCTAAGAGTCATATTACTTTTATATTTGTGAAAATAACTGGAAATTTGAATATTTATATCAACATCTCATGATAAATCCTCATGTAGTATAAAAATGAGATTTTTCTAAAAGGTACAACTAAATTTTATAACTCTGCAATACCTTAAGACAAACCTGCTAGTGAACAGGTCATTAAATAATATAAGCAAAATTTTTTTCTAGCAAAATAATCCAAAAGTTCATGAGCCCAGAGACAATTCTTTATGTTTTTGTCTGGTCTTTACAACCACATAACACCCAAAGAATCATCTACCACTGCTGCACCATAGGATATTCACATACTACCAGACATTAAGGAAAACTTCAAGTGTGGAGAATGATAAAGGACATACAAAATTTCCTTTCCATAATGTTAAAGGCATAAGAAAGAGTACTTCAGAAAACAACTTCTGAGATCCTTGTCACAAACTAATGCTCTACCTAGCTTTTGTTCTTTTATCTAAATGAAGACTTGAACTGAGTTAATCATTAAATCAAATTAATTTTTTTGAGAGTGAGCAAGAATGGGGATGGGGGGCGGGGAGGGAGGGGCAGAGGGAGCGAGAAGAGAGAGAATTCCGAGCAGGCTCCACGCCGAGCATGGAGCCTGAGCCTGACGTGGGGCTCAACCTCACAACCCTGAGATCATGACCTGAGCCAAATCAAGAGTCAGACACTTAACCCACTAAGCCACCCAGTTAATCATTTTAAAAGTAATTTTTTGGGGGCGCCTGGGTGGCTCAGTCGTTAAGCGTCTGCCTTCGGCTCAGGTCATGATCCCGGGGTCCTGGGATCGAGCCCCGCATCGGGCTCCCTGCTCAGTGGGAAGCCTGCTTCTCCCTCTCCCACTCCCCCTGCTTGTGTTCCCTCTCTCACTGTCTCTCTCTCTGTCAAATAAAAAAAAAAAAAAAAAAAAAAAATCTAAAAGTAATTTTTTGTTTTTTTTTGAGAGAGATGGGGGTGGGGGCAGGGAAGGGCAGCGGAAGGAGAGAGAATCTTAAGCAGGCTCCATGCCCAGCACAGAGCCCGAGACAGGGCTCGATCTCACAACCCTGAGATCATGACCTGAGCTGAAATCAAGAGCTGGACACTTAACCGACTGAGCCATCCAGGGGCCCCAAAAATCAATTTCATATTAATAATTTCTATACAATACTAATCAATGTTTGAAGAAAACTGAACTATGGCAGCTAAACACTAACAAAGAGAAAACATCAGAACAAAACCATACATGAGACCAGAGGGAGACAAACCATAAGAGACTCTTAATCTCAGGAAACAAACTGAGGGTTGCTGGAGTGGAGGGGGGTGGGAGGGATGGGGTGTCTGGGTGATGGTCACTGGGGAGGGTATGTGCTATGGTGAGCACTGTAAATTGTGTTAAGACTGATGAATCATAGACCTGTACCTCTGAAACAAATAATACATTATATGTTAATAAAAAAAAAGTGGGCTAAAAAGAAAAAGAACAAAACCATACAATTTTCTCTGTTCAACAAATGTTACCTTACTCATCTTCAGAAACAAAAAATTTCTGTAGCTCAGTAAGAGGTATAAATGAAATTTAATCAAATAAAAAAACCCATTAATTGTTTAAAAAAATTCCCAAGCATAGTTTTCAATGTTTTTGGAAACTGTTTTAGAAAAAAATGTAAAACATTATCATATAGGTTGGCAAATAAATCTCTAGTAGTCGAAAGCCTAATATATTACATAGTGTTGAGAGACAAAAAAGTCTCATACACATGAATATCCTAAATTAAAGATCAGTATTTCTAAAATCCTCAAATTTCAGATACATGAACTAGAAATTTTATTTGGAGAAAAAAAAATCTATTTCTAAAAACCCTTACTGGTTTTATGACCACAGTCATGTTTTGTAATTTTAGTCACTGGAAAAGTTTAAACAGAAACAATGTTAATTTTATCTTTGACAGTGTCATTGCTTAAAAGCAAAACTGAAATAAAATATTCACAGAAATTAAAAAACAATCTAAGAAAAGTAATACAGCTTTACATCCAAAACAGTTAAAAAGTTTTTTTCCTTTAGTTCTCCTAGAATTAGCCACTTGTTGCCCTATATTGCCATCTGGTCTATGGTGACTATTTCTAACTCTCTCCTTGCAGCCCTGGCCTGGGGATGATATTCTGATGCTGAAGTCAGCATTGAGGCTGGGACAAGAGTTGCTGCTGTTGTGATTGTCAAAGCCCTGGATAATGAAAACTAGTATGTGGACTTCCTTGAAGAAAATGCTTATCTTGAAGACTGTATCAGCCAAGTAAAGAATAAGATGAAATGTGTGGATACCAGAAACACATTGGGAATGAGCAATTATCAATGATAATAAGGGATAGAAAGTTGTCAGTGAAGTAAAGATAGGAAAAGGGAGGGGGAATAAGATAGATCACCTGTTTCCAAAATTTTGAAATTATAAATCATAAAGGGATCTATGGGTGAATCCAATATCCACATCAGTATCTTACAGATGAGGAAATAATAAAATATATAGTAGTATTTTTGTTTTGCATTTTTATATGAATAAATGTTTTAAGCTATAAATGAAATAAAAAGAATATTTATTGTCTAGTTTCCTACATTGCAAGTAAGAGCTTTGTATATTTTGTTTATTGGGCAAGGTAAGTTTTATGCATCACAACTATCAGCTATCACATAAAACCACCTGAATGATATTTACAGATTTGGAATTTATTTGTGTGAGGTAATTATACAAGAATGTGATGAGTAATACAGCACAAAGTTGAATAATTTAGAAGTCTTAGTTCACTCTGGCTTGTTTGCTAAAATAATCCCTCTTTTAAAAATGAATAAATAAATAAATTGCAAGCAGTGGAAATCAGTAGGTTAAAAAAGAGTTAAAGATGTATCCTCTAGGGGCACCTGGGTGGCTCAGTTAGTTAAGGATCTGTCTTCAGCTCAGGTTGTGATTCTGGGGTTCTGGGATTGAGTCCCGCATCGTGTTCCCTGCTCCTCGGGGAGTCTGCTTCTCCCTCTGCCCCTCCCCCTACTCTCTCTCTCAAATAAATAAATCTTTAAAAAAATTATTAAACTGACAAAGACCACACACATATACACAATATATGCACGCACCAAGGTTGGGAAGGATGTCAAGAAACAAGCACTTTAAGTCCCTGCTAGTCAGTAGGTACATCTTTTCTGGAGGGCAGTTTGGTAATATTTATTAAGAACAATGAGAAATGCTCACCCCTTTGATTCCATAATTCAACTACAGGAATTTATCATATGGAAGTAATCAGAGATGAATACTCACCAAGAAAAAACTAACATTTAAAAATTAGGCATATATCCTTCAGTAAACTCATTTTTATGGAGCACTGGGTGTTATACAAAAACAATGAATCATGGATCACTACATCAAAAACTAATGATGTTCTAGGTAGCATTGACATCTTCACAATATTTGGCGGGGATGCGGAGAAAGGGGAACCCTCCTACACTGTTGATGGGAATGCAAGCTGGTGCAGCCACTCTGGAAAACAGTATGGAGGTTCCTCAAAAAGTTGAAAGTAGAGCTACCCTACAACCCAGCAACTGCACTACTGGGTATTTACCCCAAAGATACAAATGTAGGGATCCGAAGGGGTATGTGCACCCCGATGTTTATAGCAGCAATGTCCACAATAGCCAAACTATGGAAAGAGCCAAGATGTCCATTGACAGATGAATGGATAAAGATGTGGTATATATATACAATGGAATATTATGCAGCCATCAAAAGGAATGAGATCTTGCCATTTGCAACGACGTGGATGAAACTGGAAGGTACTATGCTAAGCGAAGTAAGTCAATCAGAGAAAGACATGTATCATATGATCTCACTGATATGAAGAATTCTTAATCTCAGGAAACAAACTGAGGGTTGCTGGAGTGGTGGGGGGTGGGAGGGATGGGGTGGCTGGGTGATAGACATTGGGGAGGGTATGTGCTATGGTGAGCGCTGTGAATTGTGTAAGACTGTTGAATCACAGACCTGTACCTCTGAAACAAATAATACATTATATGTTAAAAAAGGAAGAAGAAGATAGTAGGAAGGGAAAAATGAAGGGGGGGGAATCGGAGGGGGAGACGAACCATGAGAGACTATGGACTCTGAGAAACAAACTGAGGGTTCTAGAGGGGAGGGAGGTGGGGGGATGGGTTAGCCTGGTGATGGGTATTAAAGAGGGCACGTTCTGCATGGAGCACTGGGTGTTATATGCAAACAATGAATCATGGAACACTACATCCAAAACTAATGATGTAATGTATGGTGATTAACATAACATAATAAAAAAAAACTAATGATGTATTGTATAGTGACCAACATAATAAAATAAAATTAAAAAAAAAAATAAAGACTAGACTTACTGTTTAAAAAAAAAAATGAGGGGCCCCTAGGTGGCTCAGTCGGTTAGGCGGCTGCCTTCGGCTCAGGTCATGATCCTGGAGTTCTGGGATCGAGCCCCACAGCAGGTTCCCTGCTCAGCGGGGAGTCTGCTTCTCCCTCTGCCCCTCACCCTGCTTGTGCTCTCTGTCTCTCACTCTGTCTCTCTCTCAAGTAAATAAAATTATATTTTAAAAAAAGTTAAAAAAAAAACCAACAAAAGATCATATTAAACTTTGTTTTTTAATATAGCATTTTTTACTTCACAATATAAAATGAACTACCCTCTGACCCAAAAAAATCAATAAATATTTCCTCTAATTTGAGCCTGAAATGTATGTCTTATTAACATACACTTTAAAAAAATGACACAGCTCTTCTAGTCATGGGGACAGAATATACTACAGATAGAGATAACCACCAATCATACCAAATTTTACTTTTATAAGTGAGAAACTGCCTATTTCAAAGTAGTTTGTTACTTGTAATATTAAGAAAAGCAAAGGAATTTGAGGTTACAGATGCCAGGTTCTTTTTATATACTAAATGAATTTTAAACAAACCAACTTTTGTGTTAACACAATAAAATACTCAAGTTGATCAGTTCAGACACTTCTTACAAACACTAGTGGACATGCAACATGTGACTCTAAGGTAGTAAGTTAAAAAATCTATCATTTCAAAGACTGAAGTCTATAATTCTCCATGCTGAGTTATTCTACTACTGTGATTTCCTTGTAAGAGTGAACCGTTAGAAAAATAAGTAAATCTCCTTATACATAAATTTAACTACATGTGGTTATACAACAGCCACTCTGTCTACTGAAAGGCGGACAGTATCTTAGGGGCTGGCGGTTCCCCTTCTGTATCACATGACAAAATCATCTTGTCCATAGTTAATGATAAATTAAGTGGTGTGACAGAGATTCTCTCCTTGACAAAACTCTACTCAGGCTCCCCTGAGCCCTTTCAATGGGGCCTTGACTTCTGAACTCTGTCCATCTTTGAATAGTCCGATTTAAAAAGAATCCTGTTAAGTCAGTTTAGCGAGAATTTCTCATCTTCAATACCTGATCACCCTAATATCTGATCAGGTTCCTCATCCTCTACCATCTCCCAGGTGATGTCTGATCACATTTGGCCTGCCTTCAGTAAAGATCCTATTAGGTTGGTTTAGCCAGAATCCTCTTTTATCCCTGATGTTTCCTTTTAGTAATTTTATATCCACTGATCCCTACCCTGATCCTTGGCTATAAATTCCCAGTTTTCCTTGATAGATTTGGAATTGAACCCAATCTTCCTCCCCAACTGCAAAACCCTACTGTGGTGGTCCCAATACCTTTTGTAGTCCCCTTGAATGTCTGTCTTATTGTTCTTTAACAAGTGTCATGAGTAATTTTCTCTTTAGCAGGTGCTAGGTTAAACTGTAAAGTATAACACGTTGGTCTCTAATGTGCCCAACTTCCTATTTTGTATCTTTTCAACCTCTACAGTCAAAGAGAACAAAGAAACTGACTCAGGGAAGTACTGTAAACCAGTAAAAGAGTGGATTAAGTACTTACTAGTAGCTCCTTACCAGGAGAGAGGTAGACTGGGAGAGATTGAATAGAATTCCTAAGAGGGATAACGAAGCTAAAAAGTATTCCTAAGTAATTAGGAAATAATGAAAACTATCTAGAACGTATCTTAAGTAAAGTTTGGAAAGTCATCAGCCTTTTAATTAAATAAATCAAATTATAATTTTTTCACTGTTCTTTACTAATACTACATGGCTTTTATAATAAAACGTTACCCAAAAAAAGAACTGAATTACCTACTGTATGCAAAGTGCTATTGAAAATTCAAAGATGGGGAAAAAACTGCTTGTCCTCAAGGATCTTATCAAGAAGTAGTTAAACATATGTCAATTTTATCTCAATAAAACTGGGGGGGGGGAGTAAAAAATAACATCAATACAAAATACTACATGTAAATATTGTAAAAAAGATAAAAGTATGGAGGAAGTTCAGAGAAAGAAACGATCTATTTTTTTCTGAAAACAAGTAAACACTTAATATTCACATTTGAATAACCGCTAATTCACTCTCTTTTTAAAATCTGGCCTTTAAAATCCTTCTCATTATAAATTGAAATATTTATGTATGAAATATTATGTCTCAGATTTTCCTTAAACTATCTCAGTAAAAATAAATAAATGAATAAATGAATATATAATATATATATATTATGGAATATGAAACAAGAATGACAGGATGCTGAGTACTGAAGCCTGGTGAAGGGTTCAGGAAAGATTGCTATACTAATGTATATTTGAAAGTGTCAATAAAGTCCAAATGAACAAATTAAAAAAAAAAGCTCTGAACTACACATGTAAAATATTCTTAAATATACCAGAATAAAAGACCCTTTGATTTTACTTTATTCCAAATATTTCCAAATAACTTGAATATATCTAGAAAGTTGTTCTAGCTGAGCATCAACCTGCCAATATTTATGTTCAAAAGTTACCAAAATGGGGGCGCCTGGGTGGCTCAGCCGGTTAAGCGCCTGCTTTTGGCTCAGGTCATGATCTCAGGGTCCTGGGAATCGAGGCCACATCAGGCTTCCTGCTCAGCAGGGAGTCTGCTTCTCTCTCTCCCTCTCTCCTCCCCACCATTTTTCTTGCTCTTTCTCTCAAATAAAATCTTTTTTTTTTTTAAGATTTTATTTATTTATTTGAGAAAGAATAAGAGAGAGAGAGAGAGAGCACATGAGAGGGGAGAGGGTCAGAGGGAGAAGCAGACTCCCTGCTGATCAAGGAGCTTGATGCAGGACTCGATCCCAGGACTCCAGGATCATGACCTGAGCCGAAGGCAGTCGCTTAACCAACTGAGCCACCCAGGAGCCCTCAAATAAATAAAATCTCAAAAAAAAAAAGTTACCAGAATGTTTTTTAATAAGTATACTCACTTGCTGTTTCAATACCAGGTTCTTCACTCCCTCCATAACAAACTGTGATCCTGTATTCATGACTCGTGATAAGAGACTAGGGAAAAAAGAAGATCACACGAAGTATAAATTATCTTTCCAATTTGTTACAGATAAAATATTTGCCTGATTATACATGACCTGCTGATGCTCACTGTACCAGCACTTTTATTCTCACTAAACAGAAGTGACCTAAGAATTTTTGCTTTCATATACATCATTGCTGTAATTTTATCTAACAATAAAAGTGATAAAATACTCTGACTAGTAAATAATTATTCATAAAATGTAAAAATAAAAGCTGTCTTCAAATTAAACATTTTAATTGCTTAGTCTTAGCTATATAGGCATACCTCATTTTATCTTGCTTCAGTATAGTGCACTTTGCAGATAGTTGTTTTTTTAAACAAATTGAAGGTCTATGGAAACCTTGCATTAACAAGTCTATTGGCACCATTTTTCCATCAGCATTTGCTCACTTCATGTCCTTGTGTTACATTTTGGTTACTCTCACAATATTTCAAACTTTTTCATTATGACTGTATTGGCTATGGTGATCTGTAATCAGTGGTCTTTGATGTTACTACTGTAATTGTTTCCGGGTGCCACAAGCCTCACCCATGTAAGACAGCAAACTTAACTGATAAATGCTGGGTGTGTTCTGAATGCTCTATCAACTGCCTGTTCCCTTGTCTCTCTCCCTCTCCTTGGGCCTTCCTATTCCCTGACACACAATATTAAAATTAGGCCAATTAATAGCCCTATAATGGCCTCTAAGTGTTCAGGTGGAAAGGAAGAATCACATGTCTCTCCCTTTATTTTTTTGATGTCTGATCTTATTTATTTGTTACTCTTAGACAATCTCCTTTTTGACTGGATTCAGACTTAGAGGTAGAAGCTCTCAGAGAGGACAGCCTCCATCCCTTGGCAATCTGGTCCTGGTGTTTTTCTTTGGCCTCCTTCATTCTCTTGGCCAAAAGTCTAGTATATCCTGTAGCTTCTTCCTTGCTTTTCTTAGTACACTGTTTCTTCAGAGCAATATGCCGATGCTTGTGTTGGAGGACATGTGGAGTAACAAGATGTTAAATCTTGGATGCTTTTGGTTCCTGGTTTCCTACCTTCTTTGTTTAGGGGCTTTCTTACAACATACTGGTGGACATCATCTTTACAGACACTGAAAAGTTTGCAGATTCTGCTAGCTCGTTTGGGCCCCACGCAATGACGCCCAGTGCTTTCAGTGAGTCCAGGAATATCCCTTCCCCCCCTTTTTCACAATGACCAAGTTGAGAACATTGAGATTGGCATTTACAATGCAACCTCAAACAGATTTGTGCTTTCTTTCTTCAGTCCTCCTTGGTCTTTCTCCAGACCTCAGGAATGTTCCTTATTCAGCAGCAGGCAGACATGGCCATGGGTCAAGACACCTTGCTTTACTGGGAAGCCTTGTCATTGCCACCACTGACTCAGACCACGTAATCTTTCTTCACCCAGAGCATCAGCAGCAACTTCTGTGGCCAACACTTCTCATAAAAGAGGTGAAGTTTGTGTTTATCATCCACTTCAATGAGTTTCTGGCAGCCAGTAGCTGGTAAAGAGATGCTCAGCTGCATCCTAAAGCAGCCTACCACCTCCGGGCACCACGAAAAAGAGCACGTCTCTCACTTTAAATCAAAAGCCACAACTAATTTAGTGAGGAAGAAGGCATGTTGAAAGCTGAGAAAGGCTGAAAGCTAGGCCTCTTATGCCAGTTAGCCAAGTTGTGAACACAAAGGAAAAGTTCTTGAAGGAAATTAAAAATGCTATTCCAGTGAACACACGGATAAGAAAGCAAAACAGACTTATTACTGATATGGAAAAGGTTTGTGTAATCTGGACAGAAGATCAAACCAGCCACAAAATTCCCTCCAGCCAAAGTCTAATCCAGAGCAAGGCCCTAACTCTCTTCAATTCTATGAAGGCTGAGAGAGGTGAGGAAGCTACAGAAGAAAAATATGAAGCTAGCAGAGGTTGGTTCATAAGGTTCAAGGAAGGAAGTCATCTCTATAAGGTAAGTGCAAGATGAAGCAGCAAGTGTTGATGTCTAAGCAAGTTATCCAGATTTAGCTAAGGTAATGAATGAAGGGGGTACACTAAACAACAGTTTTTCAAAAGAGACAAAACAGGACTTCTACTGGAAGAAGATGCCATCTAGGACTCTCACAGCTAGGAGAATTCAAGGCTTGGCTTCAAAACTTCAAGGACAGGCTGACTCTTATTAAGGGCTAATGCAGCTGATGACTTTAAATTGCAGCCAACACTCATTTACCATTCTGAAAATCCCTAGGAATTATCCCTTAAGATTATGCTAAATCTACTTGTGCTCTAGAAATGGAACAACAAAGCCTGGATGACAGCACACCTGTTTGCATGATTTACTGAGTATTTAAGCCCACTGTTGAAGTCTACTGCTCAGAAAAAAAGATTCCTTTCCAAATATTACTGCTCATTGACAATACACCTGGTCACCTAAGAGGTGTGATGGAGATATACAATGAAATTAATGTTGTTTTCAAGCCTGCTAATAAACTATCCATTCTGTAGCCTATGGATCAAGGAGTGATTCTGACTTTCAAATTTTCTTATTTAAGAAATATATTTCTTAAAGCTATAGCTGCCACAGATAGTGATTCCTCTGATGGATCTGAGCAAACTAAACTGAAAACCTTCAAGGTTTTACCATTCTAGATGCCACTAAGAACATTCGTGATTCATGGGAAGAAGTCAAAATATCAACATGAGCAAAAGTATGGAATAAGGTGATTCCAACCCTGCCAGGTGACTTAGAGGGGTTCGGGACTTCAGTGGAAGAAGTCACTGCACATGTGGTAGAAACAGAGAACTAGAATTAGAAGTGGAGCCTCAAGATGTGACTGAGTTGCTGTAATCTCATGATACAACTTGAATGAGTAAGGAGTTGTTGCTTACAGATGAACAAAGAAAGTAGTTTCTTGAGACTGAATCTACTCCTGATGAAGATGCTGTGAAGACTGCTGAAATGACGACAAAGGATTTAGAATATTCCATAAATTTTGTTGATAAAGCAGTGGCAGGGTTTGAAGGACTGACCCCAATTTTGAAAGAAGTTCTACTACAGGTAAAATTATCAAGCCCTATGCGTTGCTACAAAGAAACTGTTTGTGAAGGAAGAATCCATCGATGCAACAAACCTCACTGTAATCTTGTAAGAAATTGCCACAGTCACCCCAACCTTCAGGAACCACCACCTCGACCAGTCAGCAACCATCAACATCAAGGCAAGACCCTCCACCATCGAAAAGATTATGACTCGATGAAAGTTCAGATGATGGTTAACATTTTTTAGCAATAAGTTATTTTTAAATACGTACGTTTTTTTGACAATATGCTTTGACACCTTTAAGTGACTACAGTATTGTGCAAATATAACTTACATGCATGGGAAACCAAAAAATTAATTTCGAGTTGCTTTATTGCAATATTCACTTTATTGCAGTGGTCTGGAACTGAACCCACAATATCTCTGAGGTATGCCTATAGTTTTTATTTATTTATTTTTTAAAGAGGGAGACAGCGAGAGAGGGAACACAAGCGGGGGGAGTGGGAGAGGGAGAAACAGGCTTCCCGTCAAGCAGGGAGCCTGATGTGGGGCTCGATCCCAGGACTCTGAGATCATGACCCGAGCCGAAGGCAGACGCTCAATGACTGAGCCACCCAGGCGCCCCTGCCTATAGTTTTTAGGCAAATTATAATTTGAAGAGAATTCCCTGCTTTCCTGATTGCCTTAATACTAAAATAACAAAATTAGAGACAGTAAATAAGATAACTTGTTTTAGGAATTCAAAACACACTAACAAGTTGAAAATATATATGAGTGTTAAGTATTACGAGTAGGTCAAAAGTTACTATTTTCTCTACATCACAGCAGCTAGATCCAGTCCTGTGTTATACGATCCCCCCACAATACATAAAATCTATCATATAAAAATGTGAAGCACAACATACTTAGTGAGTTTTACCTCAATTCTGAAGCAATGTTTATTGTCTGAATTTTTAACAACAAAAATAACACCAACAAATGACCTGCCACATTGGGTTTACATTTGTGGCTTAGTCTCTCACTTTGGATCAAGGGATGCTTTGTGGGATAGAATGGTACTCCTGTATTATGATATCAGAAGGCTAGGAATATCCTTCAAATCAAGATTTTCCTATAGCACATTTTATTAAAATTCTCAAGTACGAAATCCATAAGAAACCTAATAGGCTTTTAATATTCAGTTAAGATTTTAAGACATGAAACTGGAAAGTCTATTAAATAGATGAGAGAAATTTTCCAAATAAATTTCCTTTTCCCTATCTTGTCCTTACTCTTCTCTGAAATGAAGAGCTGGACAAGACGGAAAATCCTTTCTTTAATAGAAACAAGAGAACGTAATCTTTGTTGGAATAAAGAGTTTAGAAGCAATTCCCTAGTACCAGGCAACTTTGAGTGCTAACCTACATAGCACTGCACAAAGGTGAGGCTAGCTGGATTCATCTTATCAAGCATTTACAAGGTCCTGCCTTAGGCTGAGTGTTTTTGCTTTTTGCAAACTGTTTCATTAAAACCAGAAGCTCAGGGTGAGGCTAGAATAAAACTGTTTTCCTGTTCTAAAAATTAAGGAATTTGAAATAAGTATGGTATAAAAAAGAGTAGTTAGAATTACCTTGCTCAGCTACTTTGAAAATCATGCACACTATAGGATTCTCTGGAATCAGAAGTCAGACCCACCTCTGGGGACCTCCTCCTTGTCATTTAACAGTATACCTAGGTCTATCTTGAAGCTAAGTCTCGAGTGCCTAGCTCCAAATCCATATACTTATCAACACTGATACAAGAATAGCTTTAACCTTCATATAACTTCTGAAAACAAAAAATAAAATGTTTTAAGAAGGAAGAAGAAGCTAACAGCTCATACCATGTAAAATATATTAACTTATATTTTAAAATGAGAATTTAAACTTAAGGAAGGCAAAAGCACGTTGACATTCATAGCACAATGAAAACATTCTGAATACAAAGTGTCAGTGTGTTTCTGGGTGCCTGGGTGGCTCAGTTGGTTAAGTGTCTGACTCTTGGTTTCAGCTCAGGCTCCCTGCTTATCGGGGAGTCTGCTTGAAGATTCTCTCCCACTGCCCTTCCCCCACTCGCTCTTTCTCTCTAAAACAAATATATCTTAAAAAAAAAATTAAAATTAAAACCCCCAAGCCCCCCAAAAACCAAAGTGTCAGTGTGTTTTTAAGGCACGTGAGTCTAATTATGGTCTGGAGTACCAGACTTATTCAATCAGAATTATTAAAAACACTTACCCCATTGGTTTAGTGGTAGTGTTACCATAGCTGGCAGGAGCTGAGGCCATCTTGGCAAAAGCCCTATGAAATAAAAAAGTTATATTAAAAAGTTGATTATCAGAGCTAACATTCAGCATCACAGAATTAAAAACTCTATTGACTATAACTCTTACTATGCAGACATTTTCTGAAAATTGTAATGATTTTTCAACTAATACAATGTTTCAGTGCAATTAGCACTGGAACAAGTATATAAATACTGATTATATGATTTTTAATCATGTAAAATGACACCCAAGTACAGTACAATTAGTACTGAAACACTGAGATTCTTAAAAAAAACCACAAATGCATTTCCCAAACTTCAAGATTTTTTTCCTTTTATTATATATGATCCTTAACATGAAACAGACTTGCTGCCTTAAAAGAACAATCATGTGCTGATTAAGTCTCTTTTACTGTTCCCCACATTCCATACTCCCTCATCCCCAGACACGTATCTTTACTCATGCTGTCCTTTGAGGGGGATAAACTGACTGCTTTCTTCTCCAACAGAAATTGTGCATTTCCTTTTAAGACTCAGCTCAAAACCCCTTTCTTCATTAACACTATTCTAATTCTACTACCCAATGATTTTTCCTTTTAAGAGTTACATTCTACAACACACACTTTTATACTTAATTGCATATAATCATTTATTTTCAAATCTTTCTAAATGTCCAGAATCTATTTAACTAAACTATGGAATTCCTGAAGGCTGGGCAAAAAGATGGCACTTAAGATGTGTTTTTAAAAATATTTGTCTTCTGAGAATATGTTCACGGTAGAGAATCCAGAAAACAGAATGGTCCCAAAGAACCTTACCACTTTGAGGATCACTGTTAGGATTTGTGTGTATTTTCTTCTAATCTTTGGATATATGTATATATAACATATAGACTTTCAAAAACAAAATTGATATCATATTGTAAATACTTGTTCAATAACATTTTAACAGCATACCATAAATATTTTTATGTGACTCAATATTCTATTACAATAATTCCTAATTATTTCAACTGTTTTTGTAAAAGAAAAGTCTACTTACATATGAGAAAATTTCATGAGAGTAAAAAAGGAATGAGAATCACTAAGATGTGAGAGTTGAGATGCTAAAAATACGCTATTTCAATCTGGACAAAAATCACAATCTTGTTCAGAAAGGAGGGTGTGAATCAAATGTTTTCAGAAGTAGACTAGAATTTCTGCCTTCAACCAATATTTATTTTTCACTAGATATATACTGGTACATTTTTATGGCTGAACATTATGCAAACACTAAATACCACCACTGAAGAAAATTTAAAAAACTACTATTTAAGAAAACGAACTGGTAATGAAAGTTAATGGAAAAACTAGAATATATATTAAACTGTATCTATAATAATGATTTCCAAGTCTTAAAAAATACATGTAATGTGCATATAAAAAGATATACACTAATATTTAGCTGTAGGCTCTGGATGATGAGATTACAGGTAAAGTTTTACTTTATACCTGAGTTTTCTAAAATTTTCTTTGAAAAAGTGGTATTACTCATAATTAGAAAAAAAAAACTGTTAGAAATTCAATATTTTATAACCATATAAAATGATGCCCAAGACTGGCTTTCTTCTTATAACAAATGTTTGATGAAGGAGTTCCAGACAAATCAGAATGTAAAAAAACAATGACAATATGCCACACAGCCAAATGTGTAAAGGGTATGTATTATAAAAATTGGAAAAGGCAGTTTTCAGTTTCTCTTTTTAAACAGACATTTGTTGTATGTTTTTCTTATTGCAAGAACACAGTCAAATGAAAGAAATTTGAAAAAGCAGGGGTGTCTGGCTGGCTGGCTTAGTCAGTACAGCATGTGACTCGATCTTGGGGTCATGAGTTCAAGCCCCACATTGGGGGCAGAGATTACTTAAAAAAAAAGAGGGGTGTCTGGCTGACACTCCAGTCAGTGAAGTGTGTGATTCTTGATCCCTGGATTATAAGTTTGAGCCCCATGTTTGGTGTAGAGATTACTTAAAAATAAAATCTTAAGGGGCGCCTGGGTGGCTCAGTCGTTAGGCGTCTGCCTTCGGCTCAAGTCATGATCCCAGGGTCCTGAGATCAAGCCCTGCATCGGGCTCCCTGCTCAGCGGGAAGCCTGTTTCTCCCTCTCCCACTCCCCCAGCTTGTGTTCCCTCTCTCGCTGTCTCTCTCTCTACCAAAAAAAAAAAAAAAGATTAAAAAAAAATAAAATCTTAAAAAAAAAACATAAAAAAACAAATCTGAAAAAGCAAACAAAAGTATAGATAATAAAAAGCACTCAAATTCAAAAACTCAGAGATAACTCCTGATAACAACTTGGCACATTTCTTAATACAGTTGAGCTTGGAAAGCATATTCAATCTTGTAGTATTAATTATTTTAAGAAATATTGTGATGGTAATGTTTGTTGTAGAAAATTTGGAAAATAAAGATAAGCACACAAAATAAAAAAATTCTACTACTTGGAATTACCCACTATTAACATTTTAATGTATGTCATTTCAGCTATGTAATGATATGTATATGTTCATACATACATACACACACAGAGATGGATGGATAAATGTATAGATAATAGAGATCATACTGTAAAAACTGTCATCTAAGTTTAGCTCAAATACCACCTACTCAAGAGACTTTGCCTGATCCTCTCGACAAATTTAACTCTCACCCCCAAGTTAAGATCTTATCACTTGCACTCATATGTGGAATTTAAGAAACAAAACTGATGAACATAGAGGAAGGGAAGGAAAAATAGAATAAGATAAGAACAGAGAGGGTGGCAAACCATAAGAGGCTCTTAACTACAGAGAAAAACTGAGGGTTGCTGGAGGGGAGGTGAGTAGGAGGATGGGGTAACTGGGTGATGGGCATTAAGGAGGGCACTTGATGTAATGAGCACTGGGTGTTATATGCAACTGATGAATCACTAAATTCTACCCCAGAAACTTAATAATACACTAAAAGTTAACTAACTTGAATTTAAATAAAATCTTAAAAAAAAAAATCTTATCACTTGGTGTTATTTTCTTTATATCACTTAGTATGGTTTAACATTATTCTGTTCATTTTTTGCTTATTGGTTGATTTATTGTTCCCTCCATGTAAATTCAGTGAGCATAGGGGCCTTCCACATGTTTGCTATTGTATTTCCAATGTCTAGGAGAACCCCTAGGCATAGAGAAGAGGAATCAATGAAATCAATAGTGTTATAAACTATTTTTTCACTTTATCATATAACATATACATTTTCCAGTGTTATTAAATAAGTCTTCTATAACATGATTTTTAATTTTCAATTGTATTCTATCTTATGGAAATGCCCACTATACGACATTTAGGTTGGTTGCTTCTAAGATTTTACAACACCAATTACTTCTTTGGGATAAATTCTTATGAGCAGAAGTGTGCGGTCAAAGATTTTTTTTTATTTTTATACCGTCTAGCAAAAATTGTGACAATCTATATTTTTAATAGCAGAATTTAAATGCACCAGTTAAGCTGCCTATATCCTTGGCACAGCATTTTACTAAATCTTTGCCCTATGCTAATCTGCATTTCTCTACTAGTGAAATTAAAATTTTCTTTTAATGTTTTTGAGACATTTGACCCAAACTTTTCAGTCTTTGATGTTCTTATCTAATCAATGAAGAAAATATAAACTTGTCTAGGAAAGAAAGTTATCACCATTTTATGTAATTTTAAGTTGTGGACAGGGAAGGCCAGATAGGGAAATATTTATGCCACTGGAAAAAAAAAAAGGTATTGTTAAATTTTCTTGGTAACACTCCCATTTTCTTGGGAACTCTACTTCCATTGTACTCTCTTATATAAGAAGAAAACAAAACTTACTTCCACTGTTTGATATATTGTAAGGGATTAAGGTTGCATCCTGCATCAATTAGAGCTTTTTTGTATTGCTCCAAATCAGCCTGAAATAAGCAAAGAATGGTATCATAAAAAATTTTACTTTTGTGAAAGAGAAGACCATTTTGTTTGTTATTATTAGATTAATCAAAACGTTAGATCAAAGGCATGAGTTTAAGTTCTAGGCACCCAAGTAGAGTGGAGTCATATTTTAAGTGAGCCTGTGAGTGAGCACCTGAGACAAAAATCACATCTAATGAAAATTACCTTTGACAGGCTCCCAAATCACCTATCTGGTATTTGGTCATCCCTCATTGAGTCCAACAGAGCCAGTTTTTTCTCCATTTTTGAAATAGACTGCCTTTCCTTGGGATAAGCACTAAATGAAACATTTGACTTGACCAAGAATATTTTTAAAACCAGAAACACAAGGGGACATTGTGACATGACACTGACTGAGGGGAAATGCAGATTCAGGTTTTCCCCTCTCATATGCACTCTTGTGGTCCAAATTCATTAACTGAGTATCAGGTGTCTTACACTTTTTAAACTGTTTTCTCTTTCTTGCTATTTTTGTTTCTTGATGAGTAAGTGTAGTTGAATTCCTGTACTTTATAAGAGCCTATCATCGTAGTGACTCCATCATAAAAATTTTACAAGACAAATTTAAAGCTCACCTTCAACGAGAGATGTTTACTACTTTGCATTTTTGGGGCTATCAGGCTGACATCAGTAGTCATAATTTGCTTTAAGCCTCTTAATGATCACTTAAACTTATGAAAAGACACGGTCCTTACCAAAAATAAATAAAAATAAAATAATGTGGTCAAATTAAGGGAATATGGAATTAAGTTTTAAAATCATAAATTCTTAAGAAAATATTATAAATAGGCTATAATCCTTTATATATATATATATATATATATATATATATATATATATATATATATATACACGCCTGTAAGAATCCCCAAAGATACAGGTATGAGATATTTCTGAAAAGAAAACCACATTTTCTTACTGAATTAAAATAAAAGCTATATGCCCAAAATAAAGTAGAATTGGCCTAAAGCAAATATTGGGTTTAGTTTACTGTTTTAACACGCCAGAGATTTTTGACCAAAAGAAGTGTTAAGATCTAACAGGCTTTTAAAAATAAATGCTACCAGCGAAGGAAAGAAGTTTACAACAATTATATCATTCTAGATGTCATCTCTAAAATTCTTATGCTTGTTGCTCATCCAGTAAAATTTCACTGAGTTAACATTAGAGAGAGTTAGCAGATCTCTAACCCGGCAACAACACTGATACCAAAATCACCATTTGCCTTCAAAATCAATTACCTATATATACTTAAAATTTTTTTTTCTTCAAAAGCAAATGATGGCCTATGACAGAAAAAGAAAACAACAAAATTACCCACAATCCACTCTTCCAGTGAGGAAAAAAAAAAATCTAGAAAGGAAAATTTGTCATTTTCCAATCATTCTGAAATTTATTGATATAAAAGTTATTTGATTGCAATACAAAAAAATGTCAACTTTATTTTTATATGAGTCATATGACAGATACAAATCCGAAGTTTAATCTCATTAAATTAAATTATAATATTTACATAACTTTTTGGAACTCTGGGTATTTTCCTACAACTGACTCCTTATATTCTATAACTAACATTAGCTTTTAATAACCTTAAAATATTACCAAATTTAAAAAAATATATTATCAAATTTTTACTTTGGGTTAAAGATAAATTTATTGGAAAACATTAGTGGCTATAACTCAAAGAAACAGTTTTTAAGATTATCACATAATGAGAAATAAGACCAATGTTTCAAAAAGCATAGCAAACTTGGTTAACTTAGTTTACAATAGCTATTTTCCAGAAATAAGAATTTTGGCCATTTGAATCCAATTCATATTCCAACAATTTAAAAGTGGTCAGACATTTCATGAGTGGATAGTTCTCTTAGTGACAATAAATATTGCTATAAAACTCAGCAGTAAATAGAACCAGCCTTAACAAATTGTTTTTCTTTTAAAGAAAGGAATAAGGTAGTTATTTGGCCATAGTGATCTGGTCTTCTATTTTTGAAACAAACAAATATTTCTCCTTTTGCCCAATAACTGAACAAAGAGGACATACCTCAGAGGGTGCTTGCTGTGCACTTATATAATAAATAAGAAACAGCCTCATTTTATCTTCTGGAGTTCCTGCTACATAGGGGAATATAAATAAAAAAACTTTCATAATTGTGGTTAAATATTATAGTCAACACAAGTATATAAAAATTTAAGGCACAGATAAGTGACAAGATAAAATATGGTTCTTGATTTAACTGACAAAATCTATAGGCACTATAACTATAACCATGGATAATACAGATATGGAAAAATTATTAAATGCTGTGGGATTAAAGGAATGGAATATAGAAGTACCTCCATTCTATCTTTCAAAATGTCTGTAAGAGATTTACCTTTTAGATATAAACTCAGAAAGAAAGGTATAGGTAGGGTAATCATAGAATTCTAAAACAGGATACTTCTGGGATGGAAAGGGGATGCCAGTAATAATTATGTAAGGACAACAGATATAAAAATGAGACTGTTCTGGGAAAATAGCTGTATGGTCACTCTAGGTGTTGGGTTACAAAACTTTGGTACTTCTCAAAAGTGGGGTCACTATATATATGACTCTTTCTGAAGAGTATTGTATCACTTATAAGATTTGGGAAAAGAATACATTTATATTAAAATAAACACTGTTGTATAATACAAACTATATTTGCCTGAAATTGTTTAAGACAAAACATAAGATTTCAAAGAAATTTCTTGCTCGCAGTGAGTTTGATCTGCTACTCCTATTATCCAGAGCCCAAAACTGTACAGAGAAACTCACTTATTCTCCCCTCTGCTACTGGGTGTACTCTGGTACAAAGTGATAAAGCACTGGTCAGAGATAACTCAGTTTCACCACCAACAAATAACAATATGCACTCTCACTTCAAAGTGTGTCCTAATCCTCAAGAACTCGAAACTGTTATATTTTATTATAGAATAAAAACTAGGAAAAATTTTTCAAAATATGACTAATGAACCATTGAGTTTTTATATGGTTCAAAATCCAGATAACCATTCTCAAATTATCCTTACTCCCTAAAAGTGTTAATAAAGATCAATGATGGGTTTTTCCAAAGTTTTAATATTTACAAATAAACATTGTATCTTGGACATTTTGAAAATCAGATTATGAAATTCAGGGTCTTGTTTAAGTCCTAGGAGAAAGCTGCTATTTTTGTTTAGCAGGTAATTAGACTGGTTGGGTTCAGGCCAAAGTTTCTACAGCTTTCTCTGGGTTGTGGTTCCATCATTGATTTATATTTTCAAAACCTTCTGCAGTGCTACTGGGATCTGTCCAACTATCTAGTGGCCTCTATGGGAACTGGGAAACTGTCTAGCCCTTCAACTCTCAGTCTTTGGAATAATACTGTTTAGGATCTGATTCACGTATGTGCAGTTCAGGGGTGAGCCCAGGAATTCATAAACAACCTTATGAGGTTGCTTTCCTGAGCAACTTCCTCTCTGCAATCTCCCTGGTAGCTTCCAATTCCCTTGGCTTTCCCGTTTTGGTGCTCCATCCCAAAAGCTTTGGCTTTAGTTACCTGTTCCATTGTGCATTTCTTGCAATTATGACTAAGCAGTTAGAAGACAAAGAGAAAAAGAGCAATGAGGCTTGCTGCAGGCTCTTGGGACCACTACTCCTAAAATGGGAGAGAAAGGCTCCCCACCTTCGGAGTTTTAGGGGCCTTGCTATTATTTTTAACATCCTCAGCATCTAGCATAGCCTTTCTAATAGGAGGCACTTATTATGCTTAAAGAAGAGAGAGTTCCCACTCTCTTCTTCAAGAAGAAACATATTTTATAGTTGCTATAGTGTTAATAAAAGGCCTCAAAATTTCTGCTAAGGGTTTTAAGAATACTATGATAAGAGTTGGAGAGTATCCTGATGCTTATAATGATATTAATCACAGAGAAATCAAATGGAAATTATAAAAATGTATCCTTTACAACTGCAAGCACTCTAGAACCTACAACTAGCAGCCTGGATCCTCTTGTCATACCTAAGTTTCCACTGGAACTGCTCTCAATTTTAAAGTCAGTTTTCTTACTGAGTAATCTGATACATCTTAGAGAAAATTTTAAGCAGAATTCAGAAAGCTTTTTATCTCCTTGAACAATCTGAGAGTAAGTTGTTGACCTGCTGTCCCATCATTCCCAAATGTCAGACATTCTCCAATATAATAAGCTCAATATAACAACTACCAAAATCAGGAAATCAGCATTGATGTATTACTAACATCTAATCCTCAGATGTAATTTCAAGTTTCACCACTAGTCTCTATAACATCCTTTATGACAAAAGGATCAATTTCAGAATCACGTGGTATATACAGCTGTCACACAACACACAGTTACCTTCTGTATGGAGCAGTCCTCAGTCTTTCCTTGACTTGCATGGCCTTGATGTTTTAGGAGATTACAGGCTGGTTTTTTGTTTTTGTTTTGGTAGACTATCTCACAATTAAATTTTGTTTGATATTTCCTCATGATCAGATTGAAGTTATATGCCTTTGGCAGGAATATCACAAGAGAAATACTATATTCTTTGTATTGCATCCTACTGGGTGGGGCATTATTTCAATATGTCTCATTACTTATGATGTTCACTGTGATTACCTAGCAAGGGATCTATCATATTTCTCCACTATAAAGTTAGTTTTTCTCTTTGTAATTAGAAGTATTTTGTAGGGAGGTAATTTGAAACTAAATATCTTGTAAAACTTCAATTTATTCATTTACTGTATCTCTACGGCCTGATGGCTTCCTATTTCATTCCGTGAGTTATAATGTTATCATTATTTATTTTGATGCTCATGATGTCATGATCTGGCCACTAGGGGCCTCTTCAAGCTGACTCTGGGTTTCTTTGACATGTCCCATCACTTTCTGAGTACTTGCTTTCTGACACAACAAAATGTTCTAGGCTCATTTTGTACTTTCTCTTCCTACCTCAGCCCTGGAATCAACTACTTCTCCAATGAGTCCTAGTAGAAAATGGTATTTATAAGCTAAAATCTTTACTACTGGAGTATTGTTGCCCCAGCCCTGCTTAGTTGGCTGGACTAGGGAATACATATAGGTGTACACACACGTATCTGTATTTATTTCTCTGACAAATACATAGTGAAAACCCAGGTCTACAATGATGCCTCCAATTCCAATCCAACATTACAGGGCTCATTATAGTTTTCTCCCTTTCCATATTTATACCTTCCTTCTCTGACAACAGGAAACCTAGCTCCCTTTGTATTATCTGACATATACACTTATTTAACCAGTCTGTGGTACGTAACAAATACCCTATCTCTGCAGCCATCGCCTTGCCTGCATGGATGCCTTCTCACTCCATTTGGGCTCTGATTTCCTACAATGGATTTGCTCACATGCCTGGCCACACTTCTCACCCCACTTGGACTGATGCTGGGTTGCTCCTGCGTACAGTCACCTTCCTCAATCTGTTAGGGCTTTTATATACCATGCTTTCACATGTGGATACTCTGCTCGAATTCACTGGGACTTTGACACTTTATGGTAGGTCACCAACCTTCCCTTTACTCCACATGTGGTTGCCCTTCTCAACCTGCTCAGGTTCCAACATCTTGTCCTGGGCTAAAGTGGCACCAGACTTCCACTTTGCATGAATGCCTACCTTGCTCTGCCATTCTTAATGTCTTTACAAATAAACTGAGAAAGTAAGGGGAAAGAAAACAGAAAGGTTCTGATTGTTTTTCTATTAACACATTTATTTGCTTCAACTTTACTCAAAACTTATTGTAAATAATCAGGAACATCTCTGAAGTGATGGGCTTATATATTTTGCATTTTTTTCATTACAAAGCATAAATACGTAAATACTTTCAGGAGTTTGAGCCCCACATTGGGGGTAGAGATCAAAAGTGTAAATACCTTCAAAATGCTAGGTTCTCACTACAAATCTAGCTTCTTAAAAGTGTGAGCAATATTTATAGCTTCTTAGAAGTTTTTAGGAGTAGAATCTCTAATTACAAACAATTCGGAATTTATTATTTTTCAACTTAAACTCATACCAAACTTTAACTCAAAAACCATCATCATTCAGCTAAATAACTTGTATGCAAAATATAAACTGAACAGCTTATATTCTCTTTTTTCATTTTGGAAAAGCACTGAGATTTGAATTGAAAGCTACTCTGAAATGATCAAATCTCTAAAGTTTAGATAATTTTAGAGGCTAAAACCTATGCAGATCCCATGATCATTATAACTGAAAGCAATAATTATAATACGTTTTCTTAAGTACAAAGAATCGTATCTTGTTTTAAGAAAATCTAACATACAAATTCTTAGTTAAATGTAAATATAAAGGGATTAATTAAGGAGTTTCTTTAAAAGCAAATTCCCTAAATATTTAAAACAGAATTCAGTTTTAGATGTATCTTTTTAGGAAACTCTTTAGGGTTAAACCAAAGTAATTAGAAAGCGTATCACTTAGAGACACCTGCTTTGAATTGTCAAATCTTCCTAAAATCAGGAGAAATTGAACTTCAGATATATCACTTTAAATAAATGAATATAACGAGTTCTTAAATACCATGAGAGAAAAGTTCAATGAAATAAAATGCAAATCATTTTTTCCACTTTAGGAACTGCTTTGCTACAAACTTCTCAACAGAAAATAGCTCATTTAGTTATCTCATTATTAGCATGGGTTCTCAGGAAAAAAAAATAATTCTATTCATATTTTACTTAAATTGAAAATGCTGGATTCATCAGCTGTGAGTCTTAACAGTAACCTCAAATTTATGGTACATACCATCAGGGTCTGATATTATATCTAGAAGAGATTTATCCAGAGTAGTTTTGCTCATTATTTTTTCTTCATATTCAAAATATACATCTAGTTTTCTTGCCTGTTTCAAAATAAATATTAGATTAGGCTACATCAAGTAATAAAAACACACTAAGGGCCTCTCAGCTTACAAGTTTCTATTTTCTATGATCAATTTTTAAAAACATTCATTTCCTAACAGAATTTATTTTCAAGTTTCTTACTTTTGATCATACACTTAATGTAAAAAACAATAACTATTTTATCATATCTGACTTTATATATATTAGCAAAGATAAAAATCACACCAATCTCAATTACTATTAATTCATAACTAGCATATAAATCATATTGTATTCCATGCAAATTAATGTCAGGTGGTCATGTTACGTTTACTTTTTTAATGCGCAAATCCACACATTTTCACCTTAACTGGACAGAAAATTACCCTAAATAAATTACTTTCCATGTTTTTTAAATAAAACTAATTTTCCTCATTAATTTTCCTACTTAATACTTTGAAGTTTTAGGTAATGGAAAAGTAGTCAAACTTAGCTTTTCTATATGATACCTCTTCTAATTTAAAATTTATTAAAATTATCCAAAAGAAGTTAAAATGTTAGGATCCTCCAAAGTAAATAAAAATCATCTTTATCAAGTATCTACTAAATTATGTTTCAATAATACAAAAGAGAAAAGAATATGATTTCTATTGAAAGTGTTAAAATCTAAATGGGAGTAGAAATCATTCATGAAATAAATCAGAATACTCATAGAGATACCAATGAAGAATCAAAACAGAGAACATAAATATATTAAGCTAAAATGATAGAATGAAATAAACAGTTAACCAACTGTAGAGAAGGAAGTAATGTATTTTGACTTAAGTTTTGAAAGTGATTTGGGGACATGAACAGAGTTCATTTCAGTGAAAGGGATCACACCATGGCATAATCAGAGAGCAGAAGTCTGAATGGTAGACTAAGGAGTGATTTCATATATAAGGTAACAGAAAATCAGTCAGAGTCCTTCAATCCCACTTCCCCCACAGTGGCACACAAGGCCAGAATTTTAAATAGATGAAATACTCAGTTTAAAAATCAGAACAACATAAGAAGGTATACTTTGAGACCTGTCCTCACCCATCTTCTCTTCTACCCCTAAGCCTATGGATATTTACTTCAATTATTTCTTCTATACTTGTCCAGTTCCTTTATGCAAAATGTTAAGAAAATAGGGTCTATATCCTAATATTCTTCAGCTTTCTGACACAAAGGGAATATACTATACTCTTCTGTTCTTTGCTTTAACTCAACAATATATTCTACATCAGTACACAGAGAATTCCCTTGTCAATCAACTCCTGACAGGAGTTTAATAAACTCTGTAAGAGTTTTCCTTCTTATAAACCTTTTGGCCCTTCACAGTCTTCAGATAGGAACTATTTTAGCTATTGTATTAAAGCTACTTTCAGTACCAAAACAGATTAAGAGGTGAAGTCCTAGGAATGGAAAAATATAATATTAAAAATGGACAAAAGAAATGGAAAAGAGATCCTAGGAAAGAGACCATGACAGTGTCTGTGGGAATGGAAAGAAAGAGACAGGTATATAATAATTAACATGTGAATAATAATTAACATGTGAATGGATATGGGAAGCAAAGCAGTGAAAAAAAGTCAAAGATAACTCCAGGGAAACTAGGATGATGGCAGTAGGAATTATGTTAATGTGAACTGAGTATCAGACTGGGAAAGGCTAATTATCTGTAGAGTGAAGTCAGGGAAGAAGAGGGGGGAAGGTGATAAAATAAGGTATTAAGCTGACTTTCAGGCTCTAGTCAACCTTTTCTGTTTCACAACTATTCACTGTATTTAGTTTCCTCTAGTCACATCAAATACCTCACTTTTCATTAAATATCATGTATGCTTTTAGTCCTCTTAAGTATAGGCTTGGGTTATTCTCTTAGCTTTCTAAGAATATATTCCTCCTCTATTACCTGTGCAGTGAATTCTATTCATTCTTTAAGGACGAGCTTCTCTGCAACTCTCTTCAATCTCTGTTCCTTCCCCTGACTGCCCTTCCCTCAGTCTCCTTCTTGGCTGGAAGAATTTATTACCCTCTTAAATGTGTACCATCAGCATTTTACATACCTCTTTATAGTATGATCACACTTTATTACTCTCCTTTGTTTACATTCCACCCTTCTAAAAATTGTTAAATTAATTGTTTCACCCTAGGAGTCTAACATAGCACGTGGCTCATAACAAGTACTTGACAAAGTATTTGTTGAATTTCTCAACTAAGACCAGGAGATACACAGATCAAGTAGTCATCTTTAGAAGTCATGAAGGTAGATAAATGAACTTCTAGAAGTGAAAAATGTAAAGAACTGTCTTTGGTGACTTAATATATAAAATTAAGTATGCTAAGTGCCATAATGGACTCTAATGTCTGTACCTACAAATCAGTGAAGAAACATGGTTCATTAGATTTGTTTTCCTTTCTTCTTGATATATCAATTTACTTATATTTAAAGTTCTAATAAGCAATGGAAATAGAATCCAAAATAAGTTAGTCTGATTGATAATGGGTAGGGAGTTTCTTTTGGAAGTGATGGAAATGTTCTGAAAGTACATTTTGGCTGTGGTTGCACAACTCTGTGAATAAACTAAAAACCAACGAATCGTACCCTTTAAATAGGTGAACTGTATGGTATGTGAATTAGACCTCGATAAAGCAGTTAAAGAGAAGTAACTTAGCATTTTAATATACTGATTCCCATGAAGGAGGGAAAGGAGTGAAGTCAAGATTTTCTAACCTGCATGAGAACTAGCATACGTCCAGTTCTATCTGTGCAAGGCACTTTACTTGCAGCTATGGCTTTCAAATGTTTTTAAACAGAGAACCTCAGGACCCTCTCTCTCAAACCAAATCTTCTGCAGAACCCCATAAAATAGATACAAATGACCCATCAAATGTCCCTACAGTGACCTAGAGTACCAGAGAAGAATGTTTAAAAACTACTAATTTAGATAATCTCATTTAATTCTCCAAGTAACACTATGAACTAGGAATTATTAGTCCCATTTTAAAGATGAAGAAACAGACACACAGAAACATATATTTATTCAAGGTTACCAGAGTAGAAGTAGTAGAGAGTTGAGATTCAAATCCAGGTCAGACTCCAATGTACACCACAGATAAAGAGTAGGGAAAATTATATTTTCCTCAAGTACAATTTATTGCTTCTTTTGTATATGCTTTATGAAAGAAAGTATATTTGTCAATTAGTACATATTTGGTTTTTTGGGGGGTAATACACATAATTTATGTATATGTGGTAAAAGGTTATTTTGGCCAATATATATATTATCTAGAGATCCTTTCTCAGTTTCTTGAAGTAAAGGAAAATACTAAGAGAAACAATTTCTGTAATCCCAAAGATTAATTATTCTTATACATGTGAGTTCAAAGGAGAATACAATTTGGATAACAACAGTTACATGGAAAACAGACAAATTAAAAATATAAAACAAAATAACGAGGTCAAGATAATAAACAGATTTTTGGTAACTTCAATAAATATCAAGAATAAATAGTAAGAAGGGAATACTATAGAAAACCAAAGGACTATGCATGGAATACAAATTACATCTAGTGAATATGAACTCTGAAAGCCATAAATTTCTCAAAAATCCCTTTAAAAGGGCTAAGTGAAGAATCTGATTTTTAAAAAATTCTAGTGTTTTTCTCCCAATTTCAGAGTTACCAGTGGAAAATCAGCCTGATGTTTTTCACTTTTCAGTACACTACCTCAACATTTATATTAAATTAACATAACACACACACACACACACACACACACACAACTTTTTTGACTGGCGACAGCCTATTTTGAAATGGAACAAAAGAAGAGGGCACTTTTAAAAACTAGCTTGCCCCTTCACTCACAATAATAGAGAACTCTTAAGAGTCATCTGGGATGTACAAGTAGTATTCATATTTTGTCTTTTGAAAATCCATTACCAAGGGACATTTGTCAGATGAACTGTACAGGGCATGAAACGAATTCCTTTTTCCCTGTGAGGGATTTTTCCTTCTCTTAACCATTCTTTCCATTCTAGCTACAAACACCACCATTCTGGTGTTCCCTGCTCCCTGCTCCCTGCTCACTGCTCCCTCCTCACATGAGGAATTCTCATTCCTCACCTCAGTCTATGACTGTTGATGACAAAGTCTAGAGTGGTATTTCTTGGCCTTCCCTCTTTTCCAAACCCTAATTCTATCCCCTAGCACAAGTCAGCATTGAAAGTAAAGGTAAGAAAGGATTAGAGTTGGGGCACCTGGGTGGCTCAGTCGGTTAAGTGTCCGACTCTTGACCTCAGCTCAGGTCTTGATATCAGGGTCATGGGTTCAAGCCCTGTGTTGGGCTCCACGCCCAACTTAAAAAAAGAAAAAGAAAGGAAGGATTAGAGTTATATTTCCTTTTACTATTAAGAATCTCAATATTCCTCTCCTTCTACTTCTCACGGGAGAGAGAGGGGATGATAAACCCTTCTCAGTTGAAAGACAATACTAGGAATATTCCACATAATGAATTAAATAGGGTTTGAAAGAATAGGGATCTATACATCACATTTTATCTACAGGAAAGTATAGCCTAAGCTAAGATGAACTTAGAACTGTATTTTTATTTTATTTTATTTTTTAAAAGATTTTATTTATTTATTTGACAGAGAAAGAGACAGCAAGAGAGGGAATACAAGCAGGCGGAGTGGGAGAGGGAGAAGCAGGCTTCCCGTGGAGCAGGGAGCCCAATGCGGGGCTTGATCCCAGGACCCTGGGATCATGACCTGAGCTGAAGGCAGACGCTTAATGACTGAGCCACCCAGGCGTCCCTAGGACTGTATTTTTAGAATATAACCTATACCTAAGTTGAAGATCATTTATAACCTAGCTTTTCCTGTTCTTTCTTTCTTCTTCACATGTCTAATACCTATCATCTTTTAGTGCTATATTTGGATATCTGATCCCCTGGGTGGGCAGCACTTGTATTGTAATAGTCTGCAGTTGGTCGGTCACTAGAATATGAACTCCTTGTGACTACTTATTTATTTTTATATGCCTTGTCCCCTGCAAGGTAATGAACAAATTCTCCAAATCTCAACTGCTTTTTATGATATAACAAAATAGCATGTTAATATATTTTCCATTCTTTAGGTGTACATTTTGTTGCATTTCATACTGGTGGGTTTGAATTGGTTGCCATCATAAAAAATTATGTGGTGCAAAGCCCAGATAATACATGAAATTATCTTTGAAGGTGTTCTGTAACACAGGTGGATGAGTATATTTACTCTGGAGTACTTGTTCATATGACAGAGTGACTTAGAAATCTTAAATAAAATTCATCTATGCAGTGATGGACATTGATTGCACTGTCAGGGTGAGGAACTTGGTTAGGATCCTCAATTTTTACAACAGGCTATCAATCTTACCACTTGATTATCTCATTTCCAAATAGATGCATTTTTCTCTCAAATAAGAACACTGAATTTCTAGCATTTCAGGCCCAAATCAGAATATGCCACTTCAACTTCTCTGCTATCAAATTCCTACCAAAAGCTCAATTGAAAAAAAGTCATAACATATTATTTAAAGAATATGCAATCTTTCCACTCCAGATACTAAAATGTTATAAACTTAGACCTTACTACATTGGAAACTCATAAAACTGCCCTCACTAAATTATATATATTTTTTAATTTTTTAAAAGATTTTACTTATTTTAGAGAGGGAGAGAGTGCGTGAGCAGGTGCAAGCGGGGTGGGGGGCCCACGGGGAAGGGCAGAGGGAGAAGAGAGAGAACCTCAAGCAGTCTCCCTGCTGAGCATGGAGCTGGATGTGGGGCTGGATCCCCCTGAGATCATGACCTGAGTGGAAATCAAGAGTCAGACACCCAACCAACTGAGCCACCCAGGCGCCCCTGAATTATATTTTAATATTATACCTTTGACGTTCATTAAAGTTGCTATACAGAATTTTATATTAATATTTATATTATTTATAATATATTTTGATAATATTTATATTATTTTATATATTATTTTATTTTAAAATTAAGTACACAAGAATTAAAATTATGTTATATTAAAATTCATTACACAAGAGTGTAACTGATATTAATACACTATACCATTACATCACTTAATTTATTCTAGATAATGCCCAATATAAGCAATGTATTTTGTGATATGATGCTAAGGAACACTTTGCTTAGAATAAAAAATATACTTAAAATAAATAAATATACTTAAATAAATAAATTAATTAATTAAATTTAAGGGGTGCCTGGCTGGCTCAGTCAGTGTAGCATGTAACTCTTGATCTCGGGGTCATGAGTTCAAGCCCCATAGTGGGAGTATACTTAAAATAAATAAATAAAAATTTTTAAAAAAGAATAAAAAACAAATTCTCCTTTCTGATAAGAAGGGTTTTGTTTTTTTTTAAACTTAATCACATCTCTCTCTTTTTTTAAATCTTGGTTGCCTGAAAATACAAAGCCAAATTTGAGAATTATCATTATAACTATATGTCACCTACTCCATTTTTATTTCATTATTTTTGTCCTATATGCTATTTGTGAAATCTGCCTTAAATCTGTTTTAGAATAAACAACTTTAATCTATAAATGATACTATATATTGACTCCTAAAAAAAACTCTGACTAAAGTGATCTATGTAATAAAAAATTTAAAATGTATGTGAAACGATCTTTACAGATGAAAAGTATTAAAAATACAAATATTAGCAACCTTATTATAATGAAATACCAAAAACTGCTTTATTTATAATATTTCTGGAAAAAATAGATTTATATGGCACTTGTAAACTATAATAAGTCTTATTTTACTATGACTCTCAGAAGCATTTAGTTTTAATTTATAACAACAATGTGTTGAACTCTTAAAAGATATAGCCAGGAAAAGAAGAGTAAATTAAATTTAAAGTAAGCACCAGAAAAGAAATAAGAAAAATTAGAACAGAAATCAGTGAAATTAAAAACAAAAAATTAACAGAGAAAATCACTGGAACCAAAAGCTGACTCTTGGAAGAGATCAATAAAATTGATAAATATCTAGCCAGGTTAACTAAGAAAAAAGGAGAGAAAACACAAATGGAAAAATATCAGAAATGAAAGAGAGGCCATCACTACTGATCCTATGACATCAAAAGGATGATAAAGGAGTATTTTGAACAATTCTATGCTCACAAACTTGAGAATCTAGATGAAATGAGCCACTTCTTTGAAAGACACAATCCATGAAAACTCACTAAAAGAGAAATAGATAATCTGAATACGTCTACATCTATTAAAGAAATTGATCAATAATGAATAACCTTCCATAACAGAAAGCATAAAGTCTAGATGTGTTCACTAATGAATTCTGTCAAACATTTAAAGCAGAAATTATAACAGTTCTCTACAATCTCTTTTAGAAAATAGAATGCAAATCATGAGAAACTAGATGCTTTCCAGCTAAGATAGGAACAAGGCAAGGATGCCCCCTCTCGCACTCCTATTTAACACCGTATGGGAAGCCCTTGCTAATGCAATAAACAAGAGAAGGAAATCAGAGGTATACAGATTGGGAATAAAAAAAACAAAACTCTTCATTTGCAGAGGACACAACTGTTAATGTAGAAAATTTCAAAAAACAACCAAAAATTTCTGGAACTAATAAGCGGCTATATCACAGGTGCAGGATACAAGGTTAATATACAAAAGTCAATGGCTACAGTAGGAAAAAGGCAAGGATGTCCCCTCTTGCACTCTTTCAACCGCATAATGAAGGTCCTAGCTAATGTAATTAGAAAAGAAAAGGAAATAAAAGGAATAAAGACTGGGCAGGAAGAAATAAAACTGTCTTTGTTCACAGATGACATGCTTGTCTATATAGAAAATCCCAAAGAAACAACAACAAAAACTCCAGGAACTAGTAAGTGATTATATCAAGGCTGCAGGAGACAAGGCTAATATATAAAAGCCAACTGCTTTCTGATGTATTAGCAATGAACAATTTAAATCTGAAATTAAATAAAAAATACTATTTTCATTAGTACTCAAAAAAATAAAAAAAGAAAGAGTTATAAATCTAACCAAATACGTGTAAGATCTGTATGAGGAAAGCTACAAAACTCTGATTAAAGAAATCAAAGAAAACCAAATAAATGGAGAGATATTCCATGTTCTTCCTAACTTGATCTATAGATTCAATACAATCTCAATCAAACTCCCAGCAAGTTATTTTGTAGATATCAACAAACTGATTCTAAGGTTTATATGGAGACATGGGAGACCCAGAATAACCAAAACAATATTGAAGGAGAAGAAAAAAGATAGAGGACTTTATGACTTAAAATATAGCTACAATACCTAACCATGTGTTACTAGCCAAAAAGTAGGACAAATATATCAATGGAACAGAAAAGAGATATGCAGAAATAGACCCACACAAATATAGTCAACCTATCTTTCACAGAAAAGCAAAAGCAATTCAATGGAGAAAGGACAGTCTTTTCAACAAACAGTACCGGAACAACTGGGTATCTACATGCAAGAGAAAAAAAAAATGAATCCAGACACAGACCCTACCTTTAACAAAAATTAACTAAAAATGGATCATAGACCTAAAGGGAAATTCAAAACTATAAAACTCCTAGAAGATAACATAGGAGAAAACTTAGTCGACTTTAGGTATAGCAAAGACTTAATAGATACAACACCAAAGGCATGATCCACGAAAGAAAAAAATAAGCTGGACTTAATTAAAATGAGAAGCTTCTGTTCTGTGAAAGATACCGTCAAGAGAATGAGAAGACAAGCCACAGACGTGGAGAAAATATTTGCAAAAGATACATCCATTAGAGGACATTTTCCCCCAAAATACAGAGAATGCTTAAAACTCAACATTAAGAAAATAAACAACCCAGTTAAAAAAATGGGCCAAAGATGGGAACAGACACCTCACCAAAGAAGATCCAGATGGCAAGTAAGCATATGAAAAGATGATCCACATCATATGTCATTAGGGAACTGCTAATTAAAACAATGTGATACCACTACACATATATTAGAATCATTGAAATCCCAATGCTGACAACACCGAATGCTGGTAAGGATGTGAAGCAACAAGAACTCTCATTCACTGCTGGTGGGGATGCAGAATAGCGCAGCCCCTTTGGAAGGCAGTTTGGCAGTGGGCAGTTTTGTTACAAATCTAAACATACTCTTATCATATGATCCAGCAACCAACTCCTTGGTATTTATCCAAAGGAGCTAAAAATATATCCACCCAAAAACCTTCTCATGGGCATTTATAGCATCTTTATTTATAACATACATACATATATATATATATGTATGTATGTATGTATGTATGTATATATACCCATGAAATCATGAACACCATCTAGATAGTGAACCTACCATTCATTACCCAGAAAAGTTTCCTTTGTAATGCCTCCCTTTTGGCCCTCCAATACTCTTCTCCAGGTTACTAGGCAAGCAGTGATATGCATTTCGTCACTACAGATTAGCTTGCATTTTTATGAATTTAATGTAAATGCAATCATATTATGTACTTTTCTTTAATGTGGCTTCTTCGTGTATTTGAAATTCATCCATATTGTTGTATGTGTCAAAGCACCTTCCTTTTCATTGCTGAATAGTATTCCATTTTATGGATATAATTTATCCAATTCAGCTGTCAGTGGACATTGAGTTGTTTCCAGTTTTTGGTTATTACAACAAAGTTGCTGTAAATATTTGTGTACAATAAACATAGGCTTTCATTTGCCTTGGGTAAATACCTAGGAATGGAACAGCTGGACCAATGATAGGTTTCTGTTTAACATTTTACAAACTGAGGAACTATTTTCCAAAGTGGATATACCATTTTATATTTCTACCAGCAGTGTATCAAAGTTCTAGTTCCTCTGTACCTTTGCCAAAGGTTGGCATGATTGATTTTTTAATTTTAGACATTTTTAATAGATGTGTAGTGATGTCTCATTGTGGTTTTTGCTTCCATTTTTCTAATGATTAACGAGATTAAACTTACTTGTCATCTATATACCTTTTTCAGATAAGTCTGTTTAAATCTTATGCCCATTTTTTAATTAGGTTATTTATTTTCTTATTGAATGTTCTGAGAAGTCTTTATTTCTCTGAATTTAATCTTTATAATTGGATCTCAATGACAATGCTTTATCTTCTCAAAAGCAGATGGCAGAGAAGTGAGAGCAGAGAGCTAGAGAAAGGTAATCACACACTTTTTTGGGAGTTGTGGAAATAGTCTCCTGAAATTCACAGTGAGTGAGAAGTTAAAGGATATTCCACTCATTCAAGAGCTACCTTTGGTCAAAAATTGAAGAAAACTTCAAGTTCTGATAGTGACTCATCTTATTTGGACAAGAAGAGGTAAAAGACAATGAGAGCTTATCCACTGGGGACTTTCTATTACGGAACATATTGTCCCCCTGCCTCGAAAAGACATCAAGATCATACGAACATTCGCTTGGTATGTATACTGAGATCATTTAAAATATAGCCAGAGAGGGGCGCCTGGGCGCCTCAGACGGTTAAGCGTCTGCCTTCAGGTCAGGTCATGATCTCTGGGTCCTGGGATCCAGCCCCCCATTGGGCTCCTGGCTCAGAGGGGAGTCTGCTTCTCCTTCTCCCTCTGCCTCTCTCCCCTGCTTATGCTCTTTCTCTCTTTCTCTGTTTCAAAAGAATTAAAAAAAAAAAAAAAATACAGCCAGAGAAATGTTCTGATTTCTAGTACAGTAAAATTTCTTCCCTATTGTGATAGGGGAGTGGTGATCAGTTAATGAAAGTCAGTTAATGTAAAGAATGACAAAAAAAACCCCCACAAACCTGTGTTTTGGGTGTGTGTGTGTGTATAATATAAAACACAAACATACATTCTAAATACTGACTTTTAACTTAAGACCTAAAATACACAATTGTCTGTCAATCTTTTTTTTTTTTTTCCAATTTTTATAGCATTTATTTTATAATCATGATTTCTTAGTCCTTATTAAGTTGATACAATTTGGGGAAATAAATACTCCCCTTTTTGTTGCATATGTATGAGTAGAGGAAGAGGGAAGAGAACATGAGAGAATAGGCAACAGGTGTAGGGAGCAGAAAGATAAAGTTGAAGAGAGACGGTGAGTGTTTCTATGAACCCTTCCTAAGCAGTACCAACCAACAAAGTATACGAAGTTGGCAACGTGAGCGTTTTCTTCTCAGTGGACTTCTGAAAGTGTGAAATAATATGGAACCACATTCAGCATACATTAATTATATAGCATCGTGGCAGATGTTTTCTATCAGACATGATGTATATATTCTTTTTTCCTCAATTTTTAAGCTCCACAGATGACACTATTCATGAAGCACTTTTAGTGTATTATTCAGCAAATATTAATTATGATCATATAAACCAATCTTGCTTAGCAGAAAGCACTATTAGCTGCCATGCAAAGGTCCTCCTTTCAAGTAACACTTAAATGTACACTTGGAGCTTTCAGATAAAGTTCTTGAAGGGCATTCCTCTTTCAGTTGGGTTTACAACTCATCTGCAACACTAAATGCAGATAAAATAAAGATCACACCTTGTTTAAAGGTTTCCACATAAATGCCCCTTGCAAACGTAGCCAATATCTTGTCCAGAGAGTAATGGTAAAGAAACTGTTCTCCTTCAGCCTTTTTCTTCTCCCATTTCCTCTAAAGGTCTTTATCCCAATGTCTCGGTGCTCCATCGGTGAGTGTGAGGCAGGGCTGCCTCCGTGCTGGAGATGCCTGTCACAGAGAAGGTCGGAATGTGCGCAGATAACCCTGCCTTATGCTCATCTCATCAGCTGATGTAGGTCCGATACCTTTTCTTTGAGTGCAGAGGTTTCACTAAATTTTTTTTTCTTTCCTGCATAAAGCACATCTATAAGGGATCACCTATGATTTCTAGTTTCAGATTCTTTGAAGTGAAACCAAAAAACTTACAGACATTTGCAAAGCAATTTTAGTATTTTTCAAGATTTTCCCAATTTTTACAGTTAAAAAATTTTTTTTTTAACCTAGTACTAATTTAAACAAGAGTTAAATCACCATCTTCAATAAGTCTAAGGTGTATAACCTAGTTTTAAAGAAACAATCCTCTTTTCCTACTCATACAATTGGCATAAATAGTTTGGAATCAAATATAAATAACTCTTAGGTAAGCAAAAAATTCAAACTGTGAGGCATCCTAGCCGCCAGCTGTCTGCATGTCATAGTGTGGCCAGCAGCCGCTATGTTTTATAGAGGGAATAAAGGGCATCAGTTAATTTGGCATGTTGACTAGTGGAAATCAGTTAAGAGAGTGTCTATTTTATTTTTAAAGCTTGTCTTCCCCTAGAAGAGATAAAAAGTTGAGCCAAAGTAAAATAAGCCCCCTGGAGGAGATGCTAAGTTTAAAAGCTAGCACTGCTACCAAGGGCTAAACCTTGTACAGAGTGTAGACATAAGGCAGTAGTACATCTGCTTGATCAGATGATGTCTTTAGATCTAATTCAGTACCTCTTAACTTTCTCCACAAGAAGCAGCAAAACAAAAATAAAAATTCAGCACCAGTGAAGCCTCAATCCATAACAGCTTACTAACAGCTTGTTTTTGCTGGTTGTATTCAGATGGAGTGTTCAGATGTTAGAGATCTTCCTTTCAGGTGGGAGCATTAGGGGAAAGAGTACATCATGCCATTTCTAACTCTCATCTACTATGACTTACACATAGGGGTCTTTTCCTTTTCTTAGGTATCTGCTAAAGAGTACTTAATTCAGTTTAACTATGCAGGTGGGATAACAATAACTGAAATAAATTAAAATCTGTCTATAAATTATTTAAGTAATCCCAGGAGTCATTCCCCAAAAACCAGCAAGTGGTGAAGCCATATTTGTATTAGAAATGAAAGAATTGCTAAGGAGAGATTTAAAAGGTATGGATTACTCGAAACAAATGAGAACTCAACAATTTACTCTTTAATCTATTAAACTAAAGTTAACCACCCAAGCCACTAAAACCCTTAGAATAGTAACATAATATTTGCCAAAGTTGTTGCAAATTGATGTGCTACTTCTAGCTTTCCACCAAAACAATGATTGCCAGATAACTGTCACGACTTCTAAAGAAATTATTTCCTTCTAGTATTCTGCTTCAGAAAATGATCTAAGGAAATGTAAAAAGCAGCTATGATCTAAACATCCCAAAAGGAGAAATATGCAAAACTGAAATGAAGATGAATGAATACCAAGGGAAATGTTCTAAGATCTCTTCATAAAAAGTCATAATATTCTTCCTAATAGTAATAAAAAATATTAGGTGAATAAAAGTTTACAAAGAAGTGAAGCTCAAATAGTCAATAAACTGGGGAAAAGAGCAAGTGACCATGGAGAAAACTACTTACTTAGCTAATAGGAACATTACAGCCAGAGGTACCTGGTGTAGAATAGTAATAGTACAAATAAACACGCCACTTAAAAGTAAATATTATGAGGCTGGAAATTTAATAATTATGGAAAACTTTAAGAAGAAATTTTATAACCAGCAGTAATGAGAAATATTGGGAATAGCAGAATTTACATCCTAATTTTGACAAGGAGGAAGAATAACTTAAAAGAGAGGGTCAACATTACAAGGACTCTTCACAGAAAACATTCCAATTTTTCTCCACTAAAAGAATTTCTTGTATCAGAATATTTCTTAGAGTATGCAGTTTATTAAATACAACTATAACTGATATGTAAGTATTTAAGATAAATATTCTCCTTTATCAATGATATTTAAAGATGTTCTGATGTTGACTGGGTTTTTTAAGAATGACCCAATGAGGAACAGTGTATCCTATAGAGGGCATCAGTTTCCTTCTCCAAGTGAATGTCCTTTGTAGCACGGTTTCTTTAAATCAGACCCTGTTAAAAGGGTGTCCTCCTTGCGTTAAAGCAGAACAATTATCCCAAAATATGTGGCTTTTTAATAAAATCACTTAACACACTGAATGACAAATTAGTTTGAACTTGTTTTATAAAGAGAGCCAAATTACCAGGTCTTAAAGCAGAATTATGTGGGTCATGCATGGTAGCATGTTAAAGTCAGACAGATGGCCTCTACTAGCACAAAATGATTTTGAAAAACTCATATAAAATCATTAGTGTAAAATTACAAATAAACATCATAAAGAATTTATAGTAAATTTTGCCTTAAAAAAACACCATTTTTCATCTAGACAGTAGTAATAGCTGTCTTTCAATTCCACACTTATTTCCAGAACTCACCCATCACTCATACTCTTCAATTCTCCATTTGAAACGCAAATCAGATCATGTCATTAATCTCCAATGACTTCCCATCACACTTAAATTGCTATTTCTCTTGATCCCATAGTCTATCACTTTTTCCCTCCTCACCATAAGCACTATTAGTCTTCTTTTACATCCTTAAACACACCAACCTCGTTCCTTGTCCTAAGGCTTTTGCACTTTTTAGTCCCTCTGACTGGAATGGTTGGCCCTGAGATTTTTACTAAGTGGCTCCATGTGATTCAGGTCTCAACCCAAACATCACATCAAAGGTGATTTCCCTAACCACTTAGAGTAGCCCTCTCAGCTGTTCTCTATCACCCTGTTTTTACGTCACCTAAATGACTGAAGTTATCTTATCTATTTTCTAATTTGGGTACTTTGTTTATTGTTACTACAATATTAGCTCCAAGAGAATAGAGAACTTGTCTTATTTACCCCAGAACTTCCAGTGCCTAGCACAACATACAGTTTCAAAAAACATGACTGAATAAGTCAATTACTTTAGCTAGAATTTTCCCAAACCATAAGCTCTAGTCTCTGACCTGGAGTATATTCATATAAATTTGTAGCAGGATAATGTTTGTAAAGTTTTATGAATAGGATGAAATTGAGTGCTTTCCACAGGTACAATAATCAGTTACTTTGGGTTACACAAATCAGGTTTGATGGAGGAGCTGAGCTTGGCATATTCCTGGTTTTACAGCTATGAGACCTGAGGTCAGAAAGTAAAATATAAGAATAAACTTTACTAATGAAAAAATACACAAACAAAAAAAACTAAAGTCAAAGGAAATCCAAAGAACAGCTTAAATCTTAAAGCCCATATAGGACTATTAACAACTGTCATAACTTCTTAGAATTTGTTTTTTACTTCTTGTCTATTTATTTGCATGTAGCACCTAGCACCCTGCCTGGCATACAGCAAGTACTCTAAAAATGTTTAATGGATCATAAGATCCTCAGTATATAATTACAATTTAACAGATATAAACTAGAACTTATATTTTGTTCTGAAACAGGAAATTTAAAAAATTTTTTATATTAGATTCATTCTTCACCTTGTAAGCAAAGCCTTTCTTTCCTACTGAAGGGAATTCTCAATATAGCTCTCTGTTACATTTCACCTGGTTATATACATTATCTCCACAGGAAACAATGACCTCAGGTGTTTACAGATCTGAGCAACCTTTTCCCATTTTACAAAGATGCTACATATGGAAGGGAAATATCATCAGCAGAGTCATCTATAAACAGCACAATTATTCTATTTCTATTTCTGTAGGTACATGAAAATAGCAAATATCAATACTGAGATGTGGAACAAAAGAAATTATGCATGTTTAAATTCCATGCTGCACACTGTCCATTATCCATCTGTACTAACTCCTTCCTATTCTTATGACTTTTTAGATCATTAAAAAAGAAAAATGTTTAAGTCCCCTTTCCATAAATTCAAGGTGTTATCAACATCCTTGACAGGCAACAAGCATATTTAGCTTTTTTACATTCCTTTTTCAAATGTAACATATCACATGGAAAGCAGGGGTTAGTAATAACCATGTTCTAGCATATGGTCAATCTGTCTTTGAAATTCAGCTCCACACCCAGAGAATAAGTGACAGTAGAATACTGAGGGGCTGATTAAGTCAGGCTGATATGGGATAATCATGAACAAAGTAATGAGGTAAAAGAGCTATAACAACAACATATAGAAAATACAATCTACTATTTTCAAAATCACAGTACAACAGGAGACAGAAGCTTTAATGGTGAAAGACTCATCTAAAACTAAAAGTTAATGGACATTTTAGATAGTACTATAGTAAAAGGGGTGTCTAAATCTGTATTATTGATGGTTAGACACAGGTCTACTGTTAACATAGTAAAGTGTAGAGATAGTATTGAGGCAATATTGAGGCAACATAATAGAAATAACACAGATTCTAACTTCTATTTACTGAACGTGTGACCTTGGCAAATCACTATTCTTTCTGGATTCTTAAGCTTCCTCATTTGTGAAAAATGAAGGTAATAATGTTGCCTTTGGTAATTGTATCTCATAATGTTATAGTGAGGCCTCAATGGGATAGGGAATATGAAATCATCTTAAAAAGTATAAAACCCTATATAAATAGAATACATAAATACTGTGGGGGGGAAAAGTTAAATTTACCTTTATATGCTCTAAAACAGCAGTGGCAACATTTGTATGGAGATCAATAAGTCTTTTTTTTTCAAGGAGTTCTGGCAAAGAACTACAAGTATCAAAAAATTGAAAATTAACCATTAAATTTTCTAAGAAAATGACACAGACCTTAATAAAACACACACCTGGGTGTTTCTTCTGAGGAAACTTAGAACAGTAAAAAAAGTGACAAGATGACAAGTTAAACTGTCTATCAAATGAATTTAATCTCTAAGCTTTACCATACACAGTATTCACTACTTTAATATAGGCGAAATGCTTCTTGGTTTAAAGTAATCTGTCTCTTAAATATCATTATTCCACCATTTCACTTTCTGATTCCAAAATCTGGAGGTTTAGAATATAGTCAGATTAATGGAAAAACAATTTTACCTATATATCTAAAACACATTTCCTCTCTTCTTGATGGCATTTCATAAATATCAGAAAGAAATTGCATTTAACCTTTAGTTAATAAAATAATAGCAGCAATGATAAAATTAATAATAATTTGCATTATTTTATCACCAATACTATCTTCTCGGTAAAAATATCCCATTATACAATTCTAACTAGTGAAAGAAGCAAATGATTTGTTATATGAAAAAGGGAATTTAAATCAGCTGGAACACATTAAAAACACAATTTAGTTTTTCCAAGGTCTATGCTATTACCTACTATTTCTTATTATAAAAATATTAGCCAAGTTTTTAACGTTCAAAATAAATCTTATCAACAGAAAGACTTAAAGAGCATATACTGCTTACTTACCTAACAGCTGATGTAAGCTTAGCAGTATTGTCAGAAAGCATACTTATGGCTCCTTCATCTTCCCCTTCTAGTCCCTGAGGAGGAAAAAAAGATCTCAGAAGCATAAAAATCAATATATTCCTAAGATCAGTGATAAACACTAAGATTTAAGTCACTCAGAGTAACAGTTCTTCTCCTCTAAGGAACAAGCATATCCATTTTTGACAGTTACAGAAAAGTTCTGGTCACCACCAGTCTAATAAGTTGGATGATGAAGGACCAGCAAGTATTTTCAGATAAAGAAATAGGTACAGAGACTTGCCACAGGTCATGTAGTAATAAATAGTAGAGCTGAACTCTGGGATTAGGTCAAAGTGTAGTAGAATGAGCAGCACTGGAAAATATATCTCTAAAATGAAGCCACATTATATATTTTTTCAGACCGTAAGTTCAGATTCTTTTAAAACACTTTGCTCTTCTCATTATTCAGGTTTCTTTTTGACAAAGATCTTTTATGTAAGTTGAGAATACTCTTCTTATTAAAACAATGAATGGTTTCAAATTTTCATGAGAAAAAAAAAAGTTAATCTCTTTCTCTCTCCAGATGTCCTGCTTCCCTGTAATTCTAAGAAAGCAAAGGAAATCTTACCATAATGCTTTTAAGTCGTTTAACCTCATCTTCCTGTGCTCTGTAAGATTCTAGTTCTTGCTGAACTGACTCTGCAACTTCTGGGAATGGACTGAAACAGTATTGAATAAAAGGAACTATGAGTATGACATTAAAATGTTGATTTTGTGTGAATTCTGAAATATACTCAATGAGGATTTATTTTTATTTTAAATGTACCTATTTGAATTTGAATATATTTAACATATGATATAGCATAAATTTAGCATAAATATAACCATATATCCTTGGATATCTATTTATATTATAAATACTATTTCTTTAAAATGCGTATCATAATTCTTATACACCTAAGCAAATTTAAATTTATTTCTATTATTTTCATTAACCATATCACATTTTTCTTCACATATACACTGTTAGAAAAAGAAAAGTAAAACATTTAAGTGACTGAAAAACAAAGAAGAGAAGGTATGGTATATGAAACATCAATTAAATATTACCACCCAAATTAACACAGAGGGTCAGATGGTTCATATAATTACAAAGATGGCATTTAAAAAATATTTCATGCAAGTAATTGTGAAAAAAAATTTTAATTCTGTAAGCTTAGTATCTTAGAACACTGCTAGTAAAAATAGAACATAGGTCACAGTTTTGTTGGTCTAAAGCCTGATGTCTTCTTCCAGGCAAGTGTGGCTTAGCAGTAATTTCCATAGACTTCAGACACAAGTGATCTGCAATCATTGAGAAGCTTTGATAGAAAAAATTTCACATGGCACTAATCTTGAATAATTCTAAATAAGTGTATGTTGACCATAAAATGGTTCCTAATGTAAGTATTTTTCATTTACAGCTTTAGAGGAGGCCAGAAGCTTTTCTTCCTTTAAGAAAGAAAAGGTCATATTTGAGCAGCAATGAAACAAAAACCCTTTGCCCTGACATTTGATAGCACTTCATTAATGATCAGCACATTTCATCCAGTAGACACTGAGAGAAATGACAGAAGACCCTGAGAGGACTTTGAAGACCACGGTCCAGTTTTATATGACAACCACAGGCGCTAACCTCCGCTTCAAGAGACTCTATGCTGGCAGAACATAGCACTGAGCATATTAAAATGTGCTGGTTGAACTAGATGATCCTGAAATCTCCAGTATTTTAGATCTCAGAGCTAACAGACATCATTAACTGCTTACATTTATGGAGTGTTTACTGTATGCCAAACACAAAGTGCGAAGAATGTGTCTCTATTCTCTCATATAACCTAACCACAATCTTGGTGAGGTACACTGTATTAATAATTAGGACCAGGGCCTTTTGGGATCTTCCAGGACTGGGCTTTATTCTTGCTTTTATCAATGACAACTGGATGACTCTGGGTAAGTTACTTCTTTATATTATTTCACTTCAACTTCATAAAAACCTTCTGAAATAGGGCAACAGGTAGAATTATCATACCTACGTTTTACTGATGTGGAAACTGAAGCTCAGAGAGATTTAAGTAACTTGTTTTATTCCACACTATCTGCCAGTGTCTTTGTGCCCATATTGCTATTACTATATTTCTAGAATATCGTAGTATGACATTCAGAGGGAGAGTTATTCAGGGCTATTCTTACAAACAAAAAATTAAAGTTCTTACTATTCAACTGACTTCTTGGATTGTTCCTAAATATATAAAGAAAATATTCAAATCTTCCATAAATGAAAAAAAATTTTTTTAAAGATTTATTTATTTGACAGAGAGAGAGAGACAGCGAGAGAGGAAACACAAGCAGGGGGAGTGGGAGAGGGAGAAGCAGGCTTCCCGCAGAGCATGGAGGCTCGATCCCAGGACCCTGGGATCATGACCTGAGCCAAAGGCAGACGCTTAATGAATTAGTCACCCAGGCACCCCGAGATTTTTTTCTTAAGCTTTTTTCTACTAGAAAATATAAATCCTAAGATTAATTTTAAAATATCCTGCATCCTTTAGAAATAATGTAAATGTAATTTCTTGTACCTTGCCACTATGGCAAAAAGCATAGACTATGAAATTCCAAAGAGAAGAAAATTATTTAAAATAAATTATAACAGTACCCAAATTGCCAGTCAGAAAGAGGAGGACAGGGACTTTTCGCTGCAGAGAAAATAAAATTCCTTGTTATAAGCAATGTGACTTTGCAATGTTAAAAAAATAAGTTAATAAATAAAAAGATAAAACACACAAAAAACCCAGCTGGTTGAATCAAGTCTTATCTTACTTCTGTTTAAACATAAATGAGGTCAAAAAGAACAGCCATATCAGGACTTGGTCACATATATAGGTACAGTAATACCTGAAATACTCAAAATAATAATAACATTTTATTTCATAATTGTTGAGGAGCAGCATTCTTTTTCTCTCAGAAAAATGATTTTTTTTTTTTTTTTTTTGGTTTAGAATGATTTCTCCAGCCATAATGACCACTAGATAACTATTTTAACAATTACTGAGCCCATGAAATACCCTAAACTTTAAGGGACATAGCAATGGGATCTGTATATCTGCCTATAAGAAATCACACAGCTAATTATTATTTCTAATGTGCTTTAAATAAACGTTTTTCAGGTTTAGGTATTCTCTTCTCCACAGAGATCTAAAACTATGTTTGTATGAAGGCAAACATGGAACAAAGAGGGAAGATTACATTTCAATGTTTCTCTATCATAAAAACCTATTTTAATGAAAGGCAGAAATGGTCTTGCAGAAGGTCAGTGGGGACAACAACACAATTTAGAAAGACTACCTGTAAAATCTACAAAATCATATGGTATGAGCTTACTGAAAAGGGAAGTGGCCCCTGAAAAACAACAAGACACAACCTAGGAACCGGGAAGAAACAGATATATCCCTATAGACTAATTATAGCTCCTACTCATTGTGTAGAAGAACGACCATGATCTTTTTGATTTTTTTCATCAAATTCATTAAGTCAGATGACATCTTCATTTCCTTATAAGGGGTGAATCTTTAACTTACTGATGTTTTTCTTACTTACCTTCCTTTATGTTTCTGCCAAAATTTATCAACTGGAGTTAAATCATAAGACTTCTTGTTTTTTCTCTTTGGTCTAGCACCAGCTGGAGAATTTTCTACTCCTAAAGATTCTTCCAAATTAACTCTGTTTAAGTGGAAATCCTAGGAAAAAGTAATCCTTTTTTAAGTAACAGTTCAAGAACCATAACATTTCCTACAACAAGGAAAATAACACAGATTCTTAATGCCTTTTCTAATAATTCTAAGGACAAAATTCACATCTGAAATTTAAAGACCTCCTTCCAATGTTTTGTTACACACAAATGTACCTTTAATATTTATGTATTTTAATTAAAGTAGTAGATGCAAATGATTAAAACTTCAAAAAATACATAAAAATCATGTTAAGGTTCTTGTGTATCCCTCTAGAAAAATATTTTTGCATATGCCAGCATACACATATCCTTTTATTTTATTTTTTTAAGATTTTATTTATTTGACAGAGAGAGACACAGCGAGAGAGGGAACACAAGCAGGGGGAGTGGGAGAGGGAGAAGCAGGCTTCCCGTGGAGCAGGGAGCCCGATGCGGGGCTCGATCCCAGGACCCTGGGATCATGACCTGAGCCGAAGGCAGATGCTTAACGACTGAGCCACCCAGGCGCCCCCCACACATATCCTTTTAAAGAACTGCATTACATTATACGTTTTTTGTACCTTACTTTTCTCAAGTAATAATGTATTTTATTATTATTTTTTAAGATTTTATTTAATTATTTGCCAGAGAGAGAGAGAGAAAGCACAAGCAGGGGGAACAGCAGGCAGAGGGAGAGGGAGAGGCAGACTCCCCGCTGAGCAGGGAGCTGGACCTGGGACTCGATCCCCAGACCCTGGGATCATGACCTGAGCCGAAGGCAGCCGCTTAACTGACTGAGCCACCCAGGCATCCCCTCATGTAATAATGTATTTTAGAGTTCTTTCTCTAACTGTATATGTACATCTACCTCATCTTTATCATTGTTATATAGTAGTCCAACATTTGGACATATCCATTTATTTAAACAGGCCTCTTGATGCTTACTTGCTTCCAGTAACAAACATAATCTTAAACATAATATTTATTTTTATTTTTTTAGAGAGGGGGAGAGAGAGAAAAAGAAACAGGGAGAGAGGGGGAAGGAGGCGAGGAGGGGACAGAGGGACAATCTTAGGCAGGCTCCATGCCCAGTGTGGAGCCCAATGCAGGGCTCGATCTCATAACCTGAGATCATGACCTGAGCCAAAATCAAGAGTAGGACACTTAACTGACTGAGCCACCCAGGTGCCCCTTAAATATAATTTTTAAACTCTTAGAGAGTCTTAACATTCTGATCTATTGATTGATGGTTTGTATTTTTTAAAAATAATTATAACAGAAGCTACAATAATAATAGCACTCCCTTTTACATAAATTCTAAGAGCTAAGTTGGACCATTATATAGTTATAAACTTTTCTGCCCCACTCATGTGAGGCTTGATTTTTTTTGTCCTTTCTCAGAAAAATGAACACACAAAAACCACAATAAAATTTTTGTTTTTTTTTAATCTTTCCCCCTTCCTTTTTGCCTTAGACCTGGGGGGTTCCTTCATGTAATAACAGTATTTTATGGTTCAACTCTTCTCTGAAGAATAGTGAGCTAAAGACAAAATATGGCTATAGGGACGCCTGGGTGGCTCAGTTGGCTAAGCGTCGGACTCTTGGTTTCCACTCAGGTCACGATCTCATGGTCCTGGGATCGAGCGCAACGTCCGGCTGAGCTCAGCAGGGAGTCTGCTCAAAGATTCTCTTCCTCTGCCCCTCTCCCCATTCGCACATGCTCTCTCTAAAATAAATAAATAAATCTTTAAAATAATAAATACACAAAGGAAACAGTCAACAAAACAAAGAGGCAACCCACAGAATGGGAGAAGATATTTGCAAATGACACTACAGATAAAGGGCTGGTATCCAAGATCTATAAAGAACGTTTCAAACTCAACACCCAAAAAACAAATAATCAAATCAAAAAGTGGGCAGAAGATATGAAAAGACACTTCTCTTTAGAAGACATACAAATGGCTAACAGACACATGAAAAAATGTTCATCATCATTAGCCATCAGGGAAATTCAAATCAAAACCACACTGAGATACCACCTTACACCAGTTAGAATGGCAAAAATGGACAGGGAAAGAAACAACAAATGTTGGAGAAGTTGTGGAGAAAGGGGAACCCTCTTACACTATTGGTGGGAATGTAAGTTGGTTCAGCCACTTTGGAAAACAGTGTGGAGGTTCCTCAAAAATTTAAAAAGAGAGCTACCCTATGACCCAGCAATTGCACTCCTGGGTGTTTACCCCAAAGACACAGATATAGTGAAAAGAAGGGCCATATGCACCCCAATGTTCATAGCAGCAACGTCCGCAATAGCCAAACTGTGGAAAGAGCCGAGATGCCCTTCAACAGATGAATGGATAAAGAAGATGTGGTCCATATATACAATGGAATATTACTCAGCCATCAGAAAGGATGAATACCCAACTTTTACATCAACATGGATGGGACTGGAGGAGATTATGCTAAGTGAAATAATTAAAGCAGAGAAAGTCAATTATCATATGGTGTCACTTATTTGTGGAATATAAGGAATAGCATGGAGGACATTAGGAGAAGGAAGGGAAAAATGGGGGGGGTAACTGGAGGGAGAGATGGATGAACCATGAGAGACTATGGACTCCGAGAAACAAACAGGGTTTTAGAGGGGAGTGGGGAGGGGGGATTGGTTAGCCCGGTGATGGGTATTAAGGAGGGCATGTACTGCATGGAGCACCGGGTGTTATACGAAAACAAGGGATCGTGGATCACCACATCAAAAACTAATGATGTACGGGAGGATGGGTTAGCCTGGTGATGGGTATTAAAGAGGGCACGTTCTGCATGGAGCACTGGGTGTTATGCACAAACAATGAATCATGGAACACTACATCAAAAACTAATGATGTAATGTATGGTGATTAACATAATAAAAACTAAAAAAAAACTAATGATGTATTGTATGGTGACTAACATAACATAATAAAATTTAAAAAAATAATAAAAATTAAAAAAATAATAAATACAAAAATAGTAAAGACAAAATATGGCTATCAATAAGTGAGTGAATGATGAACAAAAAATAAATTATGTGGAGAAATTATCTAGCATGGCTATATTACTATCATCTTAGTTCTAAGATATGTTCTTAATTAATAATTAAACTTCTAGGTTTTAGCAGATTAAATGTACTGAATACAATTTAATCTCCTCTTGATATAACTAGGTCAACAATACTGAGTCTAATACATTAGACCATACCCTGCAACTTTCTCAAACCCTTTATACAGTAATTTACTTCCTTGTTATTTTCCCCTATGGCACAAAAAACAAGAATGCAAAATATACAGATGTCCAATTGCCATAGTTGATTAATAAGTCTATTGACAAAGAGTATACAATGTTATATTTCAGCCTGCTAATACTATGTCTTTCCTATAGACTCTTCATATCCTCACAGGATAAATACATCAGTAACCTTACTTAATTCCTCTTACTTTCCCATCCCCAAACTGTTAAAAATAGTTTATATAACAAATCATCCAAATAGGAAGAAAACACAATAAATAGATATTAACAGCTAAATCTGAGAAGAACTCTTGCTTTAAAAATTAACAAAAGATACTGATAGTTAAATAGTTATGCCTTATTAACTAGAATTTTTTTTTTTTTAAAGATTTTATTTATTTATTTGACAGAGAGAGAGACAGCAAGAGAGAGAACACAAGCAGGGGGAGTGGGAGAGGGAGAAGCAGGCTCTCTGCTGAGCAGGGAGCCCGATGCAAGGCTCGATCCCAGGACCCTGGGATCATGACCTGAGCCGAAGGCAGACGCTTAACGACTGAGCCACCCAGGCGCCCCGTGTGCTCTTATTTTTCAACCAGTAATTTCGTTAACAAGTTACTTTATTTTGAATGAGCTGTATCATCACCATGGAAATAGTACTAATTTACTAGAAATTCTAGTTAAGGGGCACCTGGGTGGCTCAGTCGGTTAAGCGTCTGCCTTCGGCTCAGGTCATGATCCCAGGGTCCTGGGATCGAGCCCCGCATCGGGCTCCTTGCTCAGCGGGGAGCCTGCTTCTCCCTGTGCCTGCTGCTTCCCCCTGCTTGTGCTCTCTTTCTCTGTCAAACAAATAAATAAAATCTTAAAAAAGAAGAAAAAGAAGAGCATATACTATTACTGAAGTACTGATGGAATACTTAAAAGAAAACATAAAATGATAAAGGAATAAAAAATGGTAAGAATTTTGAGAAATAACAATAGTGGCAAGAATACTTCCATTGTTTGCTTAACAGCCAGGCAAATAAGGAAAATTTTAGTCTTGAAAATTGGGAAGTTAGAACATTCTGTGCTGAACTTAATCATGTTGAAGAAAGTGAACATTTATCCACAAATAAAAGACAACAGAATTAGTTTCAACATGATAGAGTCTAACCTGTTCCTACTGATATTCATATTTTGACTTAGAAGACTGGACAATGGTGTACCAAATCATGAGATAAAATAAATCCCATTGAGAAGAAAAACATGGATAAGTTTTCAGCAGTCTTAGTTTCCTTTTACAAGTTAAAGCAGACCAGTAAACCCAAACAGAGCTAATGTTAACAAAATTACATTTGGATGATAATGGGTGACACCCATTTATGCAGAGCTAAGATTTATATTCACATGAGGAAAAAAAGCATAAAAGTAACTTTTATTTTGGCAAACTGAGCCAAATCTAATCAAGTCTCTAGATCTATCAGTTTACAGAAATACCGGGGATAGAGAACCACATCAAATTGTGTACCACAAGAATACAATCAACCAAATGCAGAAATATAGGAAATTCTTTAGAAAACCAATCCAATTCCTTCAACCAAAAAAAATGGCAATAAAAAAGGAGTGGAAAGAGAGGAATTGTTGTAAACTGACAAACTTAAAGATGTATCAACCAATGCAATGTATGGATACTGTTTGGATCCCTATTTGAACAAACCAACTGTAAAGATGTGTCTTTGAAACAATTAGGAAACACTGAATACAGAGATAGTAGCAGATATTACCAAAGAATAATTGTTAATTTTGTTAGGTATGATAATAAAATTATGGTACTTTTTTTTAGATATATTTTTGCATAGATCATACAATGTCCGGGATAAGAGGCATATTGTCTGGGAAACTGAGTGATGCACGTGGGGAGTTCATTACAGTATTTTGTAACTTTGTGTGATTTTATATGAAATATTCCCTAATAAAAGTCTTAAAATTTTATTCATAACAATGAAACAGGATTTAAAATATAACCCACAATTGTTTGCCCCTTGCCATAGTGACTGTGAAAGTATGTGTTGAGATGAGGCCTCATTAACCTTAATTTGGGAGTGACTATGATAGGTCAGAGGTCCTCCTTGCTCATCCACATGGGACAAGAAACAAGAAATACCGTGAACAAAAATAAGTATTTGTTATTTTAATCCACCAAAGTTCGAGGGTTCTTTTATACTGAACATATCCTAATTCAGATGCCAAGGTATTCTGTACAGATTTAGCAATGTCAGGAACTTTGATAAGCTTGTTCATTCTTATTAAAGCAGAATTCCTTATCACTCTAGGAATCATGGGCCAGAAGCCACCTGAGATATATTGCTGACAATATGCAAACATTTTCTACCAGTCTTCGTGTAATAATCTCAACTCACAAGTAACTTCTTTAGTCTCTAAACTAGTGAAGAACTTGAGTTGTAACTACTTAGAAACATGCTGTCTAATGCAGTTGATACTGTCAATGTGGCTACTGATCATCTGGAACGTGGCTAGTCTGAATCAAGATATAAGTATAAGATATATACCAAGTTTTTAAGACTTAATATATAAAAAGAGAACACAGAACAGTTTTAAATTGATGATGTGTTAAAATGCTAATAATTTAGACTTATAGGGTTATATAAAATACATTATTAGAATAAATTTCATCTGTTCCTTTTCATCTTTTTAATGTGGCTATGAGAAAATCCAAAATTACATCTGTAGCTCATACTTTATTTCTGTGAGACAACACTGATTTAGAAACCCTGCATTTTGCTCAATGGTGACAAGAAGGAAAAGAAAAATATGTACAGAAGACCAAAAAAAAAAAAAAAGGCAAAGAAAAATCTAACTTAGACTATTTCTAAGAATCATTTAACTGAAAAAGAAAATCTTTGTATAATGCTCATCACAGACATAGACAAAGGTCTCAAAATCTTATGTACTAAGCAACTGGGATATAAGGAAAAAAAACAGTAGCAACCTAAAACAGATTAGTAAATAGCAAATAATACATACAGCAATGAATATGTAAACACACTAAAACAATACCATTTTTTAACAAATGAATGAAATCAAAGATGTTTTCTTGGATTTCACATAGTCTACACACCTTTAGTAGGAAATTCCCAGGAACAACTTAGATTTAAGTAAAAGTTTACCTAAGATATGAAAAACCAAAGCCCAAGTAAAGAACAAGATACTAAGATGAAATAAAGCCCATCCCTTTGCCTAATGGTAACTACTCATTACAGATGAACAATCAAATCCACCCCTCCCACAACCAAGGTATAATAAAAAGGAGTCATGACTTTCTATTATTTTTGCTTCTTATATCCCAGTAAAAGGAAAGGGGCACTGCAAAGTTTTTCACCAGAAGAGTGTATTTCCCATGTTAAATGACAAGAATCTTTCTGGCACACAGGAAAGTTGTATGAATTTTCAGTTGTTTCCACAGTCTGATATATAAATACTATCAGTGTTCGAGATTTTCAGGCAAAGGTATTTAATATAAAAAGCAAGCTCCAATTTCAGATTAACAGTTCCTATCTAGAACTTTTACTCCATCTTGTGGAGGTAAAGGGTATTAAGAATTTTAAAAACTCCAAAGAAACTTCAAAAGCAGCAGTTTTAACAAAAAAAAATGACATGAGAATAATTTATGATATCCCAGTTATAGTTGTTTCACATCTAGAAACTGCATTAAAATTAATTAACAGGAGCTACCATACGATCCAGTAATTGTGCTACAGGGTATCTACCCCCAAAATATGAAAACACTAATTCGAAAGGATATACGCACCCCTATGCTTACTGCAGCATTATTTACAGTAGTCAAATTATGAAAGCAGCCCAACCGTCCAATAGATGAATGGATATGGGTGCCTTGGTGGTTAGTCAGTTAAGCACCTGACTCTTGATTTCAGCTCAGGTCATGATCTCAGGGTCATAGGATTGAGCCTTGCAGTGGGCTCCCCTCTGAGCGCCCTTTGCCCCTTCCCCCCTTTGCCCCTTCCCCTGCCTGCACATGCACATGCTCTCTCTCTGAAGTAAATAAATAAATCTTTAAAAAAAAAATAGATGACTAAAGATGTGGTATATATATATATATATATATATATAATGGAACATTATTCAGGCATAAAAAGGAATGAAATCTTGTCATTTGCAACAATATGGATAGATCTAGAGAGTATAATACTAAGCAAAATAAGTCAGTCAGAGAAAGACAAATACTATATGATTTCACCCATTCAAGAAACAAAACAAACGAACAAAGGGAAAAAAAAAAGAGACAAACCAAAAGAGACTGTTAACTATAGAGAACAAAGAGATGGTTACCAGAGCTGAGGTGGGTGGGAGGATGGGTTAAATAGGTGAAGGGGATTAAAAGTACACTTATCTTGATAAGCACTGAGTAATATACAGAACTGTTGAATTACTATATTGTACACCTGAAACTATAACACTGCATGTTAACTCTACTGGAATTAAAATATTTTTTAAAATTGAAGAAATTTTTTTAAATTAAAAAATAAAATTAATGAGCAAGAATAAGTAAATATAAATTGTGTAGTTTATCTTTTTTTTTTTTTAAGATTTTATTTATTTATTTGAGAGAGAGAGAGAGTGAGAGAGAGAGAGCGCAAGAGGGGGTAGGGTTAGAGGGAGAAGCAGACTCCCCGCCGAGCAGGGAGCCTGATGTGGTACTCGATCCCGGGACTCCGGGATCATGACCTGAGCCGAAGGCAGTCGCTTAACCAACTGAGCCACCCAGGCGCCCAAACTGTGTAGTTTATCTTAACCAATCTCTTTAAAGACACTATTTTCATAAGACCTAAATATTCTGATAATAATGCCGTGAAAAGACTGCCTAAAAAGGTAATATGGAATCTGAGAACCTAACCTAAGAAAGTTAACTAGAGATGTGCATTGCTCTATTATTTATAAGAAAAACTAAAACCAACAATAACCCAAATGTCCACAGGAACCCACTAGTCTAACCTCCATGCATCAGGCATAACATCTGCTTGGTTCACCATGTATCCCAGAGACTAGCAGTGTCTGGTACAGAGTAGGCACTTAAAAAGTATTTGTTGAACTGAATTTTTGGAGACACACGGTTGCCAACTTTTAATTGGCTTACTTGTTTATATGTATGTATGTATTTCTTGATTTATTCAAAAGATTTATTTATTTATTTGAAAGAGAGCGTGAGGAGAGGGGCAGAGGGAGAAGGAGAGCAGCAAACTCTGTATTGAACACTGAGCCGGACGCGGGGCTTGATCTCACAACCCTGAGATCATGACCTGAGCCAAAACCAAGAGCTGGACATTTAACCCACTCAGCCACCCAGATGCCCCCGCCTTGTATTTCTAAAAGGATTATTTTAACTTCCAAGAATAGGAAATAAAAAATTAGTAAATTATATATCTCACAAAAATACAAGGATAATAAAAAAGGTAAGCACCCACAAATTAGCAAAAAGGTCGATCAAAAAAACTCATTTCATAGCCCTTAGTATTCTCATTTCACTCTGGAACAGTAAAAACCTCAAGGACCAGGATTAGCCTTGTCTGGTTTGGGGAAATCTCTGCCCTAAGTTATGTTTCCCAATTTTCTCTTCTAACAATACAGAATAAGAGCATATTCCTTCATGGTGCAATTACTTGTATATACATCTTGTCTCCTGTGCTCAAAACATCAAATACTTTCATTAGAAAAGGAATTAAAAGGATTGAAGTATCTCAATGCTCTGTATAGCCTCCACATACAACCAGGAGTGAAGAGATGACTCCTGATCTGTACCACCCCTTGCTCCCACCCTAAAGCCAGGACTGCACCAACCAAATCTAATTTGAGATTATGAAAACTATCTCATCATGCCAATCTCTCTATGGCTCCCTATACCACCTCTTTCAGATTCCACTTCTCATCTTAACCAATTCCTAAAACCTTTCTGTCATTAACCTCTAGAACTCATACTCAGTCAATAGCAAAATCTCCTATTCTGAACATCTACTCTAAACTTCCACTGTACTTTCTCACTCTAATTGAACTCCAACTGGATGAACCCGAGACTGAGATACCTGCCTTCCTTGCTACTCCCAGACTCTTCACTTGTCTTCTTCCCTAAAACAACTCCAGCTTTGAAACTCCTGTCATCAGCCTATTAATAGCAATTCTCACTCAGAGGCAATTTTGCCCCTCTTCACAGCCTGGGTATATTTGGCAATGTGGGAAGACATTTTGGTTGTCACAACTGAGAAAGTGCTACTGGCACCTAGAGGGTAGAGGCCAGGGACGCTGCTAAACATCCCAAAATGCAAAAGACAGCCCTCCACAACAAAAAAATTATCAGGCCCAAAATGTCAATGCCAAGGTTGAGAAATCCTGGCCTATAGTGATCCTGATCATTAATGCCTCCTACAGACCTGCATCAACTTTTCTCTTTCGATCATTCCCACTGATATACAAACATGCTGGAATGTTTCACATTTAAAAATCTTTTTTGACCTCACATTCCCTTCTAGCAATTACCACTTTTCTCAACTGTCCTATGCAGCAAAAACCCTTTTAAGTTGCTCTTACCAAAGTTAGTAATAACCTTCATGTTGCCACATGCATTGGTGACTCCTTAGTCCTCAGCATTTGTCCAAGTTAATTCCTGCCTCCTCTCTGAAAACAGTTAATTCACTGGTTTCCAAAACAACACAGATCTAGTTCTCATATCTCACTACTGGTTGCTTCTTTCTACATTATATTGTTGGTTCCTATTCATCACCCAGAATTCTAAATGTTGAAATGCCTCAGAGTTCAGTTCTTGGCCCTCTTCTCTATTTATATTCATCCCTTTGGTGGTCTCATTTTATCTCTTGGCTTTAAATACCATCTATAAATGGACTACTCTTAAATTATTTCTCTAGACCCATACATCTAACTATTTAATATCTACTTGAATATCTTAATAGGCATCTCACATTTAACATGTCTAATACTCAGTATCTGATCTTTCGCTCGAAATTTCTCCTTCCATGTCTCTATCTCAATAAATGACATCTGTCCATTTGCAAAGGCCAATACTCTGGACTCATCTTTCACTCCTCTCTTGGATCTGCATCCAATTCATCAGCAAATCCTATGCTATGCATTCCATATATTATCATAACCCTCACCATTTCCATCCTGTTGTAAGCCATCATCATCATCTCTTGCTAAGATAATTCCAACAGCCTCCTACTGGTCTCTTGACTCTTCCTATGCCCTTTAAGGAGTCCATTTTCAGCACTGCAGCTAGAGTGGTACTCTTAAAATGTGTATCAGATGCCACTCCTTTACTCAAACCTGCATTGGCTCCCCATTTCCCTCAAACTGAAAGTCAGTATCCTTATAATGGCCTATAATGTCCTATGCTATACTGCTTCCCATATCCTATTTAACTTTGCCTCCTGCTATTTTCCCCCTGCCTTACTTTGGCCACCTTGGCTGCCTTGCAATCCTTGAAACATATTAGGCATTCTTCTGCCTAGAAAGCTATTCTCTTCCACGTAGCTATGTAATCCACTACCTTATTACCTCCTTTAGATCCTTCCTTAAATGCCTCTTTTTCAGTGAGGTCTTTCCTATTTTCAAGTTACAATCCTGTTCACCATTACCTGCTTTATTTTCCTCCAGAGTATTTTCCACCTTCTAAAATGTCATATATTTCATTTTAGTTCTTGCCTATCCTATCATAATGTAAGTTCCAGGAAGACAAGAATATTTTCATTTGCTTTCTTTATTGCTAGAACCAGGATCTAAAATGTTTTGTCAGACAGCACACCCTCCAGTAGTGGCTGAATTCTTCTTCAGCCTCTTACCTGACTTCCTAAAACTAGCTTCCATGTTCCATTACTCAGGGTTTAATTCAGTAGTCCCTCTGATTCTTCTTGCCCTCTCAACTGACTCAGAGTTGCCTAGTATTTCATTGACACTCATCCTTACAATCTAAAATGACACAGGACTCTAGGATACAGAAGGGTACAGAACTGCCAATTTTCATCAGTAACTCTGAGATCTGATTTATTTAATAAATATCTTATAGCTAGAATCTGGGCTTTAAAGAAATAAACCAAACAAAAAACCATCTATTATGTTTTTCATTTCCTTTCCATATGACATTTCAGTCACTCTTTGCAATAATGATACCATTATATACTATAATCCCTAGAGGCCTGGGCTAGAAGTCAGTAAATTAGAGTGCTAGTTTTGGCAGAGCCAATGATTTGGATTCAAATCATTTAACTTCTGTGTCTAAAATTTTTCTATCAAACGGGAACTAGTCTGGCTTTATTACATAGTGCCTTGTACAGAATTTATTTGTGAACATATTTTCTTCCCATTGACTTTAAAGATTGGGCCTGTTTTATTTATCTGTGTATATCACATGCTATACACAATATTTAGTAGATGAATATATGCATGAATATAAATACAGATTTTTGTTTTAAGCATGATTTTACATATGTGGAATTACCTCAAAAAACATATGGTACAATATAAAAAATGCTATTTACATTTACCATAAAATGAGGCTTAACTGATTCCCAGGAAAATGGAAATTATCGCTTTCCTCCCCAGAGAGAAACATATTTATTTACTTCCTCACTATGGAAAAAAAAAAACTACTTTGTTAGAAAAATTTTTTAAAGTCACTCACTGAGGGGTGCCTGGGTGGCTCAGTCGGTTAAGTGTCCGACTCTTGGTTCGGGCTCAGGTCATGATCTCAGGGTTGTAAGACTGAGCTCTGCCCGCATCAGGCTCCACACTGGGCATGGAGCCTGCTTAAGAGTCTCTCTCCCCCCTCCCTCTGCCTTACCCACCGACCCCAACTCGTGCTGTGTCAAAAAAAAAAGCACTCACTCATTTTCCTTCATTCCTTTTCTCCCCATCACTGCCAATAATACAAATAATCTTACACTTTAAAAATAAGTTTAGAACTTTACACTTCAATGCTTCACTATTCTCCAGCATCTACACCCAGTGATACCAAATTCCATCACTTTTTTGTTCATACTTCTCAGCTCATTCTTCTCACCTGTGTCTCTGTAGTCATGACGTTAATTTTAAATTAAAAGGACCATTGAGTATTACTACATTTTAGTAAAATGTGGTATATTTAGCCTCTTACCAGTACATCATGCACCAAGGCTTGATATGTCCAAGTATGGTGTAAAGGAGTCGCCAAATCTATGTTTCTGTCAACAAGGACTAATAAAGGCCTTTGGAAGCTGTAAATATATTAAAAAAATATTATGTAACTCTTAATAACAGTTTCTACATCTCAATTTTTCTAATACTTTCTGGTTTTATCATTTGGACATGAACAGTAAGTATGCTAATATCGACATTCCATAAGTATTGCTTTGGACTACTCAGAGCCTGTGTATAATGCTAGATTATAAGTCTTGAGGAACTGTCTTAAAGAAAAAAATCTATGCAAGTACTTTTACAGAATAATATTTATAGTTATCAAAGTAAGAATAAGTTGCCTCTACTTAGATTTGTATTTCACATTTTTTTGGGAAAAAAAGGAATAGCTATTGTCAGTTTCAGAGAAAACTATTAGAGAGAATAGGATCTTAAAAATTTACAAAAATGTTTGACAGTTTCATAAATTACAAATTGCAACTTTTTTCTGTAAACACAAATTCAAAAAGCAGACTCTAGAGAAGAGCCTCATGAAACCATATCCCATTACAATATATAAAACTAAAACATTAAGCCACGATGGTACCTAATTATATAATTATTCACTTACCAAACACTTCATATGTTGTTTACTGCGCTATTACAACTTAGATGTGAAATAGACTATACTTAAAGCAAAGTGAGGCACAAAGTCATCTGTTGTCCTATGTCTCCAAAAGTTGTAAAGGTCTGCTGTGGCAATACCATATCAAGGGTATACATCAATTTTCAAAAGATACTGTTATATGATTATATTAACTATTCATATTTTGTCCTGCAAGAGAACTCTGACTATTTTAGTAACTCATTACACTGCACGGATTAAAAATGCACTGCACTGATTATAAAACTCTGCAATAAATAAGTAGGAGTGGCACCCTTACCACCTACTATCATTTATTACTCCAGAGCTAGGTGAAAGGCAAAGAAAGATAGCCTATGGCAAAGTTTCTTAATTCAGCACTACTGAGATTTGGGGCTGGATAATTCCTCATCATGGGGGCTTGTCCTGTGCATCGTAGGATGTTTAACAGCATCCTATAATGCAACCCACTAAATTCCAGTCGTATCTACCCAATTGTGACAACCAAACATGTCTTCAAGCATTACCAAATTCTTATTGAGGATCATTAACCTACAACTGGATTCAAATGTCCAAAACAATAGTTCAACAAAGTTGCTGACCCCTAATTAAAATAATTTAGAAATGCACCCAACAAATTAAAAATAAGACAACTATATTATAAGTTTTTAGAAATTATCCAAATAAAACAGCGCCTTTATGTGGGTTTCTAAGGCTTTTATGAGAGCACTATAGAAAGGGTACTGTTAAGTAAGAGATGCTACAGTGGGTGCTTCTGTTGGGAAAAAAATCAGGGCGCCTGGGTGGCTCAGTTGGTTAAGCGACTGCCTTAGGCTCGGATCATGATCCTGGAGTCCTGGGGCTCCCTGCTCAGTGGGGAGCCTGCTTCTCCTTCTGACCCTCTCCTCTCTCATGCTGTTTCTCTCTCTCTCTCTCTCACTCTCAAAAAAATAAAATCTTTAAAAAAAAAAATCAGGTGAGAATTTGATATTTCTGCTCTCCTTAATGAGAAGCATTCTGAAGAGTATTTAAGACCAGCAATGAAATCACAGAAGAGTTTAAAATAATGTGGGGGCTGAGACAGTTGGAACAAACAACTGAAATATAATGTTAGTGTTAACTCCAAATTATAGGAATAGTACATAAGACAGTAGGAGCCATCTAAACTGACTTGAAATGAAGTCTATGGAAAGTTACCACAGAATTATCATCCCTGGAGGTCAGTTATACTGACTATCAATTTATTTTTACAGGCTTTATTAATTCACTTAAAACTGGGGGTAGGGATTAATTTTCCAAAATACTGTCTATTCCCTTTGAAATAATTCTCAGCCATTTGTGTGGGTTTCTTTACTTCTTCATCCCAATATTGTCCATTATTTTTAATAAACAAGTATTTCAATGTAAAAATGGAAACTAGTTGATAGGTAGAAATAGACATAAGCATCACAAGTTTTTCACTTACTTTTGTCATTACCAAGAGGCTTAATGATAACTGAAATAAAATGGCTTCTGACCTTCAAAGCCATATAAACAGAAAAATTTCTCCTACAGATGAGAAAAATGCAAAACAATTTCATGGGGCTTGAACTCACAATCCTGAGGTAAAGACCTGAGCTGAGATCAAGAGTTGGACACCTAACTGACTGAGCCACGCAGACGCCCCCAAAACAGAAATTTCTAACAGAAGGTAAATTAAATATTCCATTTGTATTTCAAGAACAAACTGAGTCAAAACCCTGATAAAACATAATACCTGAATTGGCCAGCTCCAAGTGTATCACCTGTAAAAAGACTGTTTCTTGCATCTCTTAGATTTTCTCGAAGTTTCTTATCTAGTTTCTGAAAAATCAAATTTGATAATAACTCTTAAAAATTTCACAGAACTTTATATAGGATAATAAAATGTGTTATTATGAACATTAAGAACATAATGTGTTCTTAGTTTCATAACTTAGAAATCTGGAACTTCTTTACAAAATAGCAATTCTAAAATCTAAGTATTTTAGTTTCTTTACTATTCAGTAACATCATAACTTGGACTTGAAAAGACCAATGCCTTTTTTATTGTGACTCAGGCCTGGTTTCACTAACAACCACTTTCCACTGACTATTTTTACTTTGGGTACAGGAATGATCTGCAGTAATAAGCCACCCTCTTACCCAATCATGACTCTGTTTTACAAGGAATGTCTCTATATAGTGATGGCTGCAAGAGGCTCCAGAATAGAAATGGAATATGTGAAAGAAAGCAGCCCTCCATCAGTCAATGATTCATTGTGGCTAATAAAACTAAAAAATGTTAGTGCATCTTCCATCTTTCCACTTACCCTTTCCTTTTCAGTAATTCTGTAATTTCTCTAATCCCTTATTTTTTAATCTTTAAAGCAAATTTTTGAATGCCCAGTTTATACTGAATATTTTACTCCAATATAATGGGATAGCAAATGCACTGCATTTTAAAAACAGTTATGATTGTCAATAAACATTTGCTAAATGAAGTTAAATATAAAATGATCTGGGGGATCAAATAAGCGTTACTTGGAGAAACAAGGCAGAAAGACAAATATACATTTTAGTAAAAAAGAAACAGCTGGAATAGCATGTCGAAGTAAATCATTTTTCTCCATCACATAACAGCATACGATGTTTACTTTTTTTTTGGTGTAATCCCAATGCCGTAAAATAAGAATATTTGCCTTTGGTACTTAATATATAACCCATAGCAATCACATACTTAATATTAACAAAAACACTTGAGGCACTGAAGGAAAACAACTGATAGAATATTACTTGTCATCAATGGATATCTGTATGAACTCACCACTGCTACCATTTCCGCTGCTGTTCCTCTTGAACATCTGATTATAGGAACAGCACCTATTTTAACAACAGATGTTAGCAATGATTTCAGCTCTTAATATTCAAAATGGATATCTGTAAAATACCTAACCATCAAAAATACAAGAGAAGTATAAAATTTCAGGCTAGAAACATAAGAGGATTTATTATCTCAAGAGTAAAATCAAGGTTTCAGAAATAGACCTTTCCATTCAAAAAGAAAATATTAGGGAGTTAAAAAAAAAAAAAAAAAAGACCATTTTTATATGGTGTTGGCTAATCAGTGTGACCAGATTTTTTCAGTGAATTAAAACTAAGGAATCAAAGACTGGCATTCAGGGCTGGAAATTAAAGGAGAAAAATATCTGAAAGGAGGGAGCCCCAAAGCTTACACGTAAATTCTCCTCAAACTTCTGTTTATATCCTAAACTATTCATGGTATCTCTCTTTTCCTCAATTTTCTCATTTGTGAAATGAAGAGAAACTTTAATAATTTAGTGTAAGGGTCATTTTAACTAGGGTTTTCAGTGTCTGCAAAATTAAAATTGCAATTCGAAGGTTTCTAAACAGTAATTAGTAATAGTAAAGCATAAAATCACACATTAGACACTGAACACAAGGTAGCTATAAGTAAATTTAGATGTACCAAAGAAATGTTTAAAATTCTGAATATAGTGGATTAATGGTATATGTAAATTTAGTGTTTTCTGGAACCTTGGGAGTGTGCCTTAATAGTTACATTTATCTCCATACTTAAAAGTGTATTTGAAATTTTTCCTAATGGAGTATTAAATATTTTGAAGAAATAACTAGAAAGATTTGAGAACTTACCCAGAGTAACAAAAAAGCAGAAGAGGCTGTCAACAATAGTGTCCATAACAGTTTCCATCTCTGTGTCTGTGATATCTGGCCTGTTAATAGCTAAAATAACATAGAGAGAAAAAAGTTACCAAACTCCTATGCCTTCATAACATTTGTAATAAACACTCAAACAAGTAAAATTTTTCATGTGTTACACTTTTAAGTGAACAAGTATCCATTAAGAACTATACTAACTCAAAAAAACCCCAGAGCACTTCAGTATCAGTAGGAGTGAGCAGTATCAACACCAGAGTAGTACTAAGAAAAAAATCTGCCACATAAGGTATACAAAATTTTTGTCAGAGCAAATAAAAAAATAAATATCATATTCCATAATTTTATTCACAAACACTAGATGGCCTCAAGAAACTACTGAACTTATTACCCAACTACTGTCAGAAAGGACAATGCAAATCAATTATCACAAGCCCAGTGTCCCATATCATTTTTTTTGTATTACAGTAAGTTATAGGAACTTCTTTTCTGATGTACTACACTGTACTGAAATGGTTTCTAAACTTTAGTGGGTATAAGAATCACTCTAAAAATATGAAAGAAGAGAAAGTTTCACTGGAAGCTATTAAAAATTCAAGATTCTTAGCCATTTCCCCCAACAATTCAATTCAACAGATCTGGATAATTCTAAGAAATCTGCAATTTTGACAAACACCTCAAGTGATTCTTAGGGCTACACTTAAAAAAAAAACAAACATTGCCATGAAAACTATACTTGACAAAGACCTTGCCTTACTCCTCTTCCATCTCTCACAATACTTAGGCCTAGTATTTGACAAATAGATGCTCAATAAATGTTTGTTAAAAGACTGACTGGACTAAAACATTATCTATATAATATTTTAAATTTCCCAACACCCTGAATGCGAAAACAAATATAAAATTCAATACAACTTGTGATTATCATGAGAGGAAAGCAGAATCCAACTGTATATATTAAAGTATTTAAAGAAAGTATGAACCATCCAGAGGACATAAAAATAATAAAGAATTCAACCACGCAATATAGAATCTAGATGAGGAAATATACTGCTACTTGGTGTTGCGGATTCAAATCAGAAGACAGAAATGACCAAAAGATACAATGTGAATTATGTAAATTCAAGGGACACCAATCCAGGGAAATACTCAGCTCATTCCATCAATCTAAGATGCAGGTAAGATCCAAATGGAAGTCTCCAGCCCTTAGGTTCTACAACCTGGTCTCACACCTCTAAATAAGAACTGACTTGAAGAGTCAAAACATTGCCCATCAATAACCTCAACTCACTTATGTTAACAACTTGGTTTGTCTGAGATAGTAGCCTGACTTTGAGAAGATAAAATCTGCTTCCTTTAAAAGGATAAATTTCCAATCCATGAAAAGTAGGTGAAATAAATAAAATCCATGACACTAACATATTATGTTGGGACTAATCTGTTTATCAGTTGAAGCACTTGTGATATTTGAGAGGATTTGGCATATAATTATGTAATGAATAAGAGCACTGACTCTGGAGTGAGTGCCTCGGTTTAGTAATCTGGTTCTGCCATTTCCTTACCAAGTTACTCAGTATCTGTGCCTAGGTTACTTCATCTGGAAAATGTAAGTAATAATACTACCTACTTCACAAAGTTACTCGGAGGAGTAAACGAACTTACATTGTAAAGTGCTTAGAGAACAATCTATTATTATTATAAATATACTATTGAGAATCTGGGCAATTAAGCATACAATTATACTTTAAAATTAATAAACTTATACTTTAATAATTTCAGACTTGTGATTCTTTAAGTTGAGAGGTATAAGAAAATTGGTTATATTTATAAGTACCTGAAAATGTAATGAATTTAGACTCACTATAAATTTAATTACTTAAAAAAATTATTTAAATATTTGGGCAGATTTTGCTTATTAGATTTATAAATTTGTCTGGTCTTATATTTAAAATACTTAAAAATGAAAACACTGAATTTACAAATGCAATTTAAACTGTTTAAGGGAATTCAGCAAACCAAGTTTGCTGACTAAGCTTGTTAATTGGGGCTCACTAGAATCGAGTCTGTTCAATCTGAGTTAATTGATCAAAGAAAAAGTTAAGGTGCTTGCTTGTTTTTTGCTGTTGTTATTGTTGCTGTTTTTATTGAACACCTCATGAATTTGCATGTCATTCGTGCACTGCGGCCATGCTAATATCTGTATGGTTCTAATTTGAGTCTATGTGCTGCTGAAGTGAGCACAAGGTGCTTTGTTTTTATACAACCATATTTATAAATAACAATTTATAAGTTTCACTTAAAGGCTTAAGGAAAAATAGGTTTTATTTTTTTATTTTTTAAGATTTTTTAATTTATTCATTCAAGACACAGAGATACAGAGAGAGAGAGAGAATATGAGCAGGGGGAGAAGCAGAGGAAGGGGGAGAAGCAGGCCCCCCGCTGAGCAGGGAGCCCAACGCGGGGCTCGATCCCAGGGCCCTGGGATCATGACCTGAGCCGAAGGCAGACACTTAACCATCTGAGCCACCCAGGTGCCCCGGAAAACTAGGTTTTAAACATGTAACTTAAATACTTAAGTAGCTAGTTAATTAAAACTCAATTAATTGTAAATAGACTTCTGTAAATAACAACTATTGTCAAAAATCTCTGACACGGGCAATTCAGCAAATGCTTACACCCCTTTAGGGATGTTGTTTAATTTCTAAAAGACAGCATGCTATGGAGCTCAAGAAAGTCAAAAACTGATGTTCCCTTCTCTCAGGGAGCTTAACATCTGGTCCAATATTTCCTAATAGGGTACCACTGGCATTTTGGGCAGAACAATTTTCTGTTATGAGTATGGTTTACACACTGCAGAACATCTAGCATCCCTAGTCCCTGCTCACTGAATGCTAGTAGCAGCCCAACTTAACGTGACAATCAAAATATCCTTACACATTTCCAAATGCCCCCTTAAGGGGCTATACTCTCCACTTAGGAACCAATGAAGTTCTAGTCAGCCCCAAACATCTCAATCCTTAAGCAGCAAATTAATGATTATTTGAATGAACTGGCTAATCATATCTACTACAGCCTGTATTTTTCTTTAAAATATCTGAAATCATCAGTGGACATAACGTTTCAGTTAAGCAAGATGAGTAACTTTTAGAGATCTGCTATAAACACTGTATCTAAAGTCAACAATACTGTATTGTACACTTAAAAAGATTAAGGGACAAATAAAAGTGTTTTGCAAAAAAAAAAAGCAACATAGATAATAAAATGGGGCTTGGGTGTTGTGTGTGTGTGTGTGTGTGTGTGTGTGTGTATATGCATGTGTGTCTACTAGTTTTAATCTACATCCAGGAATGGTCAGTTTACCAAAATTCTGAATACAAACTCCAGAGGTGGTTAGATAGCATTTGATCAAATACCAATATTCAATCCACTAGTGCATGAAGAGGGTATAAGAATCAAGGGAGTCTAACAACCTGTATTTGAGAAAGGCACCTGTACTTCATTCCATAATAGTGCTATAATAACGGTTGACAAAGAGCAATATTAGCCAACCTTTTCTGAGTCCTTATTATGTGCCAGGAACCTTTCTAGGCATTTTACACATACTAATTCATTTAATTTCCACAAAAACTCTGTGAGGTAGATAGTATTATTATCCCCACTTTACAGATGAGGAAACTAAAGCAGAGAGAAGCAGAGTAAGTTGATCTTGTCCAAGAGTCAAAGTACTAGAAGATACACTGAATCCTACTACTAAAATACTGTCTTATTTGCCATGAATGAACCATTCACGCAAGCTGCTATGTGGCACCTAAAAGGTCAGAGAATTGGTACTTCACTGAGCTTACAAAACAACTTTACTACATGTTGCTTACAAGTGACAGAATTCAGTCTGAGACTTATTTTCTTGGGTGTGCTTTAAAAAGTCTTTTAGAGTTCTACTGCTGTAATCAAAGCTGGCTTTTGACTGTACCAAATATGCTATTTTTGTTTACGGTACATCACTCATTTTGTTAACGACGAATTATAATATTCCTGTTTTTACATACCACGATATGAAACAAGCTCCTTATTTTGATTACATAATACAAACATATCATCTTCCAAAGTAATAAAATTGAGATACTGATCAAAAACCTAGAAACAAAAGAAAAGGTTTAGAAATCAATTTTACAACATATTTTTTTAAGTAGACTCCATGCCCACTGTAGGGCTTGAACTTATGACCCTGGGTCCAAGGGTCACATGCTCTACCTACTGAGCCACCCAGGTGCCCCAATTTTACAATACTGAAAGCACACTTAGTTTGATTTAATCAACCAATGGTAAAAATGGAAAAAATTATAATTATATTCAATAACTAGAAATTATACTATTGTAGCAGACTGCCTCCCTGAGTAAGAATGAGGAGTTAGTATCAAAAAGGAATGTAAATAAGGAGGGCAGTAATATTTTCAGAAAACAAAATTTAAGAAGATACAAAAATATAGATATAGATATAAAAATTTGTTTAAAGACTGTGGTGGGGATCGGAATTTATATTAGTTCTGAAGAAAAAAAATCACAATTTCACATTCATTTTAATAACATTTTCTTAAGAAAGTCATAGTAACTATTTTTCCACCTTGAACACTTATAAAGAAGTTATACTAGTTCTTTAGAAGTGCAAATCAGGGGAAAAATTAAGAAAACTCTTTGAAATATTATTTTATTTAAAATTAATGATAAACTTTGAAAAGAAGAACATTAAGACACAGGCCTCAAAAACTAATCAGTAGTAGTTAGTAGACTATCTAAATCTAACCAGTGGGAAAAAATGGGAAGTAAATACATAGTTGTTTAGGCTTTTATTTGTCCTATATCATTTCCTAGAATTTCATGTCTTGTCCAAATTCAAGAAGCACAGGGCACAGTAGGGCTATAACCAAGAATACATTTACAGATTTATTTATAACTAAGCTGAACCTATCTAAAAAGTAACTGTGATGTAGAATGGCCGGCCTGTCCTAAGTTCCTTCTTTCTTATAATACGCAATATAACTTCTTTGGATTCTCTCTTCTAAGTAGATCTGAAGATAGTATGGTGACTATAAATAAATAATGTCAATATATTTTTAGTATAATTTATAACAACACAACTGTCAAACTATTTCTAAGTCAAGCTAAAAAGATTACAAATCCTAGCCTAAAACAAAGACAGATTTCCGCATTTTATTTTTATCTTTCAAATTCATTGAATTATAGGTACCTTTAGTTTGGTTTATTTTGCCTAGTTCAAACTGTAGATAATTTGCATTATCAGAACTCTTTCTAAAAGTAATGAGTCTAAATATTTCTTAGGTTGATTTGGTCCTCTGTAAATTAGGCACCTAAGTCAATTAACAGGTTTCAGAATATACTAAATTTTACATTAACAAAATGTCATCAGCCAACCAAAATCTCTTACCTTGGCTACTTGTGTTACTGCACTGGCCGCTAATGCTGCATTTGCAATATCTTCCAGTTTACTTCTTGAAATAGCAGAAATAAAATTTAAATAATATGATTCATAGAGTTGATTTCGCAGATCCTAGAAATACAATGAATACTTCATTCTTATGAGCAAGTATAAAGGATGACCACAAATAAAAATCTTTTAGATAACTACAGGAGCAAGATTTTGTCATTATATAAATGACAATAAAAAAAAAAATCCCAAGAGAAAAAAGTCATGAAGAAGTACTGATTATTTGGTTGCCAGATATAATGGACCTATATATTAATAAAGTTATAATATTATCAATAAAATTCTATTTTAATTACAATATCACATAAAACTGCTTGAAACAGTGTATCTGCGTTTTTCTTAAAAATATCCAGAAACGGCTCTCATATAGTAAAATGCTTATTATATTTTGCAGATACTATCTTCTACTGCTCTAGTCATGCAGTAATACAACATATTTCCTTTGCTGTTCAGACATAATTCCAATGACCAATTCCAGAAGTATTACTTCTCAAACATCCAAAAGTAGTATAATTTAAAGTTATGCAAATTCTTAAATCAAATTTACTTATGTTTTTAAACTCTAGGCAAATAGATACCTAAATAACCATACAAGCATACCTTGTATATGTTGCGGGTTCAGTTTCAAGCCACCACAATAAAGAAAACATTGTAACAGAGTGAGTCAAATTATTTTTTGGTTTCCCAGTGCCTATGAAAATTATGTTCATATGATACTGTAGTCTATTAAGTGTGCAATAGCATTATGTCTAAAAAAAAAGAGTATATACCTTACTTAAAAAATACTCTATTGCTAAAAAATGCTAACCACCATCCAAGCTTTCAGCAAATTATTACTGATCACAGATCACCGTAACAAATATAATAATAATGAAAAGTTTGAAACAGTGTGATAATTACCAAAATATGACAAAGAAACATGAAGTGAGCAAATGCTGTTGGAAGAATGGCACTGACAGACGTGTTTGATGCAGGGTGCCACAAACCTTCAATTTCTAAAAAGTGCAGTATCTGTGAAGCACAATAAAACAACGTATGCTTGTATTTGTTTGAACCTAAGATACTATCCATTGAAAGAAGCACCATTATGTACCACCAAGAAAGAATTAATGCTGCCAATAAAATTCTATAACACACCATCAATTTTAAGATGCATCTGGTATCAGAGATGTTTAAGTGTGAAAAACAGAGGGTTTGGAGCCTGTGTGAGGAAGGCTGCTGAGCAGGGCAGTGGTTAAACAAAGGTTGCGGGACTGATTAAAGGATGAAGGACTGAGAATTAAGGGGAATGAGAAAATAAGTCAGTACGTGGAAGATATTGGGAGTTATGTTTCTCATTGTCATAAAAAGGAGTTACAGATTTGCAAAGGGAAAAAGAAAAAACTAGGATGAATCCTGTATTTCTGAAATGAAACAGTTTTAGATATTACCTATCTGTCTTTTTATCTAGAGAGATAAGGAAGATTTCTAGAGTTAAATATAGATATAAAGTGTGCGTATATATACCTACATATATTTCCTAGTTCTGTCCATTGAGATGTCCTAAGAACTCTAACACCCTCGTAGCAATGCCTATGCCTTATTCCCAGTTGCTGATTTCTAAATACCATTCTCTACAAAAAACAACCAGGGCTCCTTAGACAAATGGCTGAATCTTGGGCTAGAACAGAGAAAGTATGAGATGAGACTGAATAATCTTATTGTGCCTAAAAATAAGGAAGTGGTCCAAGAATGATGGAGACATTGCAAAAGGACACAGAAATTGAACAAGGTTGCAGGATATAAGATCAACATATAAAAGTCAATTGTGCATCTATACATTTGCAATGAGCAATCCAAAAAACAGAATTAAAACAATCCCATTCACAATAGCATTAAAAAAATATGAGGGAATATATTTAACAAAAGAAATGTAAAACTTTTATTTGCACACTACAAGACATTATTGAGAGAAATTAAAGAAGATCTAAACAAATGAAATGATATTCCATGTCAATGGATCAGAAAATTTAATACTGTAAAGATGACAATGTTCTCCCCAAATTGATCTACAGATTCAATGCAATCCCTATGAGATGCAAGCTCCAGGTAGCTTCCTACAGAAATTCACAACCTAATCCTAAAATTAATATAAAATTCAAGGGACCTAGGAAAGCCAAAACAATCTGGAAAACAAAGTGTAAAGTTGGAGGAATAAATTTCCCAATTTCACACCTTGCTACAGAGCAAGAGTAGTAAAGACAGTGTGGTATTGGCATGGGACAGACATAGAGATCAGTGGAATAGAACTGAGAGTCCAGAAATAAACCAATGTATCTATTGTTAATTAATTTTCAATAAAATTGCCAAAACCATTCATGGGAGAAAGAATAATCTCTTCAATAAATGATGCTGGGTCAACAGGACAGCCACATGCAAAAGAATGAAGTTGGACACCTCACTCATACTATACATAAAAACTAACTCAAAATGGATCAAAGATCTAAATGTAAGAGCCAAAAGCATAAAAATCTTTGAAGAAAACATGGAGATTTGTCCATGGTTTCTTAAATATGACACCAAAAGCACAAGCAACTAAAGAAAAAATCAACTTAAAACTAAGTTTAAAATCAAAATTAAAAATTTTTGTGCTCCAAAGGATACCATCAAGAATGAAAAGACAACCCACAGAATAGGCAAAAACATTTCCAAATGATATACTTGATAAGGGTCTAGCATCCAAAATATAGAAAGTACTCTAACAACTCAACATTAAAAGAACAACCCAATTAAATACTGTACAAGGGATCTGAATAGACATTTCTCCAAAGATGTACAAATGGCCAATAAGCACATTAAATGGTGCATATAATATCATCAGTCACCAGGAAAATGCAAATCAAAACCACAATGAGATAACACTTCAGGATGGCTATAATCAAAATGTCAGATCATAAAAAGTACTGATAAGGATCTGGAGAAACTGGGAGCCTCACAGACTGCTGGAAAGAATATAAAATGATGCAACCACTCTGGAAAACAGTCTAGCAGTTTCTCAAAAGGTAAACCATACACATGCATATCCATAAAAATATTTGTGTGTGGGGGGCACCTGGGTGGCTCAGTCGTTAAGCATCTGCCTTTGGCTCAGGACATGATCCCAGAGTCCTGGGATCAAGCCCCGCATCAGACTCCTTGCTCCGTGGGAAGCCTGCTTCTCCCTTTCCCACTCCCCCTGCTTGTGTTCCCTCTCTCACTGTGTCTCTCTCTGTCAAAAAAATAAAAATCTTGAAAAAAAAAATTGTGTGTATTCTTCAAATGCTACATAAACAACAAAATGAAAGTAATATTCTATATAAAATTTTGTCTCCCGCCTTATAAAAAAAAAAAAGTTAACTATAGAGTTATTTGACCCAGCAATTCTATTCCTAGGTGTTAATGGACATAAGAAAAATAAAAACACATACATACACAGAAATGTGTACAAATATGTTTATAGTAGCATTATTCATAATAGCCAAAAAGTGGAAGGGACTGATAAATCCTATCTCTTTAAAAAATGGCACAGTCAGGTTTATGCAAGATAAAAGAGAAAGCTGGGCATCATCAGCTACATAGGACACAAAATATGTGACCTTCGTTAACAATTTAAATACAGTTGACCCTGGAACAACACGGGGGTTGGGGCGCTGACACCTTGCACAGTTGAAAATTCATGTGTAACTTCTGATTCCCCAAGAAATTAACTAATAGTCTACTGTTGACCAGAAGCCTTACTGAAACCTAGTCAATTAACACATATTTTGTATGTTATATATATTATATACTGTATTCTTATAATAGTGTAAGCTAGAGAAAAGATTAAAAAAATCATAAGGGAGAGAAAATACATTTACGATACTGTACTGCAAAAAACCCGCCTATAAGTGGACCTGTGTAGTTCAAACCTGTGTTGTTCAAGGGTCAACTGTAGTAATTTGATTCAATAGTCAGCAACAAGATGCTAGCAGACACTGTTAGCTACTTATCTAATATCCATTTTCCCCCTCTTCCTTGCTATAAGAATCCAGATTTTGTTCGGGGACAATACACTCATTTAAATATTAACTTTTGCACCCTCCTTTGAAGTTAATTCTATCCAGTGAAACATAAATAAATTAGAGTCTTCTGGGCATTTCTGGGAAATCTTAGCTTTCCTGATCAAAATGAACAGTTAGGACTGGCATAATTTATTTCTCCCTTCTTGCTTTGAACATAGATGTGATATCAGCCTCAGCTGCCACACAACATCCAGGAAGCAACAATCAAGACATTTAAAAGGAGAAACCAAAGACAACAGATCAGAAAGACTGAAGGAGCCGGAGTCTTTGACTACTTCATAAAACTATTATACCAGCTTGGACTGCCTACTTCCAGACTTCCTATTATCTTAGAAAAATACAACCCTATTTTTAAAGTTAATATAGTTAGATTTTCTGGGGCGCTTGGGTGGCTCAGTTGGTTAAGCATCTGCTTTCAGCTCACGTCATGATCCCAAGGTCCTGGGATCGAGCCCTTTATGGGGCTCCCTGCTCAGCGGGGAGCCTGCTTCTCCTTCTCCCTCTGCCCTTCTTTGCTGCTTGTGCTCTCTCTATCTCTCTCTCTCTCAAATAAATAAATAAAATCTTTAAAAAAAAGATACATATAGTTAGATTTTCTGGTTTTTAAAGCCAGGTTAAGTCCTAATCAATATGCTTCTTCAGCCAAAAAATTTTAAATCTTTCAGTCTCTTTAAAATTCAAAGATAGTCTCAAAAATTAAAGTGGGAAATTGGGTAAGACAACTTCTGATTTTTCACACTGGAAATCTAAGAAATTTTTAGTTTTTATTTATTTGATACAGAGAGAGAACACAAGCAGGGGGAGCAGGAGAGGGAGAGGGAGAGTAGGCTCCCCACTGAGCAGAGCAGAGAGCCCACATGGGGCTCGATCCCAGGATCCTGGGACCATGCCCTGAGCTGAAGGCAGCTGTTCAACCAACTGAGCCATCCAGGCGCCCCCTAAGAAATTTTTTTTTTAAAGATTTTTATTTATTTGTTTGTTTGTTAGAGAGAGAGAGAGAGAGAGAGAGAGCGCGAGTGCACACAGCAGGGGGAGCGGCAGGCAGGGGGAGAAGCAGGCAAGGGGAGAAGTAGGCTCCCTGCTGAGCAAGGAGCCCAATGCAGGACTCGATCCCAGGACTCTGGGATTATGACCTGAGCCGAAGGCAAGCGCTTAACTGACTGAGCCACCCAGGCATCCCGAAATCTAAGAAATTTTTTGGAAAAAAACCTGTTTCCACATTACAGGGTCAGGAAATTAAGAACCCATATTACCTGGCACATTCTGTCAATATTTTCTTCAGTTGGCATTACAAAGTACACTGCAGGAACATCTGGTATAGGATCTCGATCAGAGTGCAAAAGCCTAAAAGACATAAAGAACATAAAATTCATTTTTTTCTTAGTCACTTATCTACAAATATAGTTTAGAACAGTATTTCTCAAACTAGGAATTAACCAGTTCAGGGACAAGAACCAGTATACTAAAAGTGCTTGCTGAAATTAATCATTTAACCCAGCTTTTTCCTTGTATCATTGCTAATATTATTTATTAGTAAGATTCTAATGTCAGTCTTCATCTCTTCTACTACAATCACCTTATTTCTAATACCAATATTCTTCCTGAAGAACTAAAGCACATTCAATATCAATTTTATTTCCAGTTTTCATAGAAATATGGTTGGGGAGTGCAGTTCTGTAAGAGGGTAAAAAGAAAGCTGGAAGAGTCTTTAAAAATAATGAAAAATTTTGGGGCGCCTGGGTGGCTCAGTTGGTTAAAGCGTCTGCCTTCGACTTAGGTCCTGATCCCGGGGTCCTGGGATCGAGCCCCACATCGGGCTCCCTGCTCAGTGGGGAGTCTGCTTCTCCCTCTTCCACTCCCCCTACTTGTGTTCCCTCTCTCACTGTCTCTCTCTCTGTCAAATAAATAAATAAAATCTTTAAAAAAATCATTAAAAATATAATAATGAAAAATTTTAACCATAAATAAAATCAAATATATTTTTTAAATGAAAGATATATGAATGCTTCCTTAAAACTTTAAAACAATCTATTTTTTTATATTTATTGCATCATAAGAGAGTGAACAAGAGATCTAAGTATTTCATAGATTATACCACCTGATAGTTTTCTCCTACAATTCAGGGAGTATCTTGATTCAAATATCCCAATATCAAATAACAAAATGTCTCTATTCTTCACTGTAAGATTCTGCTATCCTTGTATCAGGAAATATGACAACATGCTCTTTGTACAATAGTCTAGTCATCCTATGAACAATCTTCTAAATGCAGTCTTCCTATACATGCTTCTCTATTGTAGTCACCTCTCTATAAGGAAGAGAGTGAAAGAGGCTGCCGCTGTGTCTGCATTTCGTGACTTCCTTCCATCTGTTTGGCTGCTGCTACTGACACCAGAAAGATTACACCGTTATGGCAGCCATTGTTTGTTATCTTCTTATGCTGGCTGTCCAACTGCCTAAAGGGCTACAACCACCATTTCATCTTCTGGAAACTTAATAATTATTATTTTCTACAAATCAGCCTAAACCAGCTTGCAGGATATGAAGTAACTGACGAAGTATTCTTCAGCAAATAGGGAAGAATAGCCAGAGGCACCATGCACAGAAATTCACAAGGGCAGCTGTGTGATCTTTTCATGTTCTGGTGACAACAGCAACAGGTAGCAGAAAGAATTTATTACTCTCAAACTGGCAGACTAGCTTGTCACTCCTTAAGGAAGTACTAAGGCTCATCTCTGTTAGTCACCGTTACTGAGCCATTATGGCTCAGTAGACAAACAGTAGAGAATTCATGGTCAAGCAACCTGAACACTGCTACTAACTAGCTGTACAATTATGGGACAATCACTTAAACTCTATAAACTTTAATCTTTTGTTAGTAAAATAAATGAATTAATAATCAGTTAGGCAGCAATAGTAACCAATGCTTATTTTTTTCATCTTTTTTTTTTTTTTAAGATTTTATTTATTTATTTGACAGAGAAAGAGCGAGAGCAGGAACACAAGCAGGGGGAGTGGGAGAGGGAGAAGCAGGCTTCCCGCGGAGCAGGGAGCCTGATGCGGGGCTCGATCCCAGGACCCTGGGACCATGACCTGAGCCGAAGGCAGACGCTTAACGACTGAGCCACCCAGGCACCCCTAAATAAAATCTTTAAAAAAATAATAATAATAATAATTTCTGTTAAAATTGACAGAAAAATGCTGCCAATTTAACCATGACATAGCATTAATTAGAAGATAGATCCTAATTTCAGAAATATAAGAAAAGTGAAAAATATATTTTAGAATTAATGCAATATAATATTCTATTAATTTAAAACAAATGCTCAACATAAAATTGTAGAATTTAAGAATTTAACCACATTCTGATATGTTACTCACTGTAAATCTAAAACCACATTCCCACTAAAAGAGCACATTTCAATCCAATATATCATAACATAATAGAATGAGAACTGGTTATAACACCATAAATAGAACAAAATGCAAATATGTTAGAATATCTTGGATTCCTTCAGTACATAAAAGTATTAGTATGTATTCATGAGTACAGCCCTTCTCCAAATGTTCTATTCAGCCAAGTCTACAAAGCAATGCAATTTGTTTTATTTATCAAACATATCAGAAGTAATAAAATCAAATACAGTCAGTAGTTAAGAAGACAACATAGATAGGTCCTATGGTGATTAATAGTGATTATTTCATAGATACTTATATTTTTCATATTAATGATAAACTAATTTAGATATTCTTTTTAAAAAGTATATTTAAATTGAAGAAATAAAAAATTTTCAGAGATGGAAGAGACCTTAACAGAACCAGTTCTTTTCCTTCACATGAGAGGGTAAACCAGTCTGTATGAAAAGACACAAGAGAGAAAATTTAAATTCTGAAATTATAAAGTCTCAGATTGAGAATTATTTTTAACTTCAGAAGTAAATAGATAAAAGGAGATAAGAGAAAAAAACATTGTTTTATACAAGTACTGTAGCTAGTATTATTTTCTCTATAAATGTCCCTTAATAATTTGATTTCAAGGTGGCCAAATATATCCTTTAACAAAGTATCTGAAAACAAATGTCATTATTAGAAATATGTCATTATTAGAACTCACAGATGCAGAGTGATTCCCATGTCTCTCAGCTCTTTCACAGACAGCAGTGGAGAGATGATATCTTGGCCAAATCTGTCATAAATGAGCACCTAGTTAAAATTAAAAAAAAAAAAAAGTGTTTTTGAATATCAGTGAACAGTCGATGAAGAACTCATATTAAGACAATGCTGAAGTATATTTTATTTTAATAAATCATGTATGCTGAATTCTTTTACTTACCTCAATTTAATATTTTCCATCTTTTACTAAAATGTACATTCATGTCCTAATCTATTTTTTAAAGCATGCTCACTTAAGGCTGAAATAATATTACATAAATTTATTCTCCTAAAGTATTTTTTCTAGGATAAAAAAGCATACTAGAAACTATAAAATATTCATCCGAAACTAGTAATAAAGGACTCTGAACATACAACAAACTCACATATGCTTCCCCACAGAGTTAGCACATATCTTTTCTAAAAAGAGAGAAGTAAAAATTAGTCCCTCTCAAAACTGATGTGTAACAAGTATAAAGAAAATTTGGTAATTTAAGCATCTCAGGTTAATAATATACTCATTTAAAAAATTAAGTCCCTCAAGAGTACTTGCCAGCCTTATTGTCATACATTTTTCCACATTCTAAAATATTAAAACTGACATCTTTGAAGGGTAGTAAGAACTCTGAGTCTTCTAACTCAAAATTACCTTTAGAGTTAAAGCAAATAAAAGAGAAACTTCAATTAGTGTTTCTTCATAACTACCTCAATAATTCTTTATGGAGTAAGAAATTGCTAATGAGAGGATGAAACATGCTGTCATAAAAAAATGCTTTTGCTATATGCCAGCATTTCCTTTAGAAAAGCTAAAACTGGAGGCATCTGGCTGGCCTAGTCAGAGGAACTTGCCACTCTTGACCTTGGGGTCATGAGTTTGAGCCCCACACTGGGTGTAGAGATTACTTAAAAATAAAATCTTTAAGGGCGCCTGGGTGGCTCAGATGGTTAAGCATCTGCTTTCGGCTCAGGTCATGATCTCCAGGTCCTGGGATCGAGCCCCACATCTGGCTCCCAGCTCAGCAGGGAGTCTGCTTCTCCCTTTCCCTCTGCCTCTCTCTCTCTTAAATGAATAAATAAAAAAAAATCTTAAAAAAAGAAACAAAAGCTAAGACTCTTCTGCTCTAGTTATAAGAAGTTGGATGTTTCATCTCTCAAAAGTCTTCCCTCTTTAAAACTCCGTATATTTGTATTATTAATCTTGTATAGAAGAATGGGAAAGGAGAAAATTTGACACAAATCTGTACCCAAGAAATTCTCAAGCTATTTAATTGAAAAGCTTAATACAGGCTTTAGAAACAATAAATGAGCATTGCTTATGCAAGGGGCAATTAAGAGGATGCCCACAAATAAACATGAAGAAGGTAAAAATTAGGGGATACTCTGAAGCTTAACTTATAAATTCAAAATAGATGACTTTAACCACCTTTAGAGTTAACCCAAAGGAATTAAAAGGACTCATCAGAGTTTTTGAAACATCCATAATAGTAATCAGGTTGATCTGTTCTCAATTATTAGTAAAAAAGAAGTATAAAGTGACGATAAACTAGTAAGTTTAAACCTAATCAGCTGTATTCTAATCTCTTCGAAGAAAGAAAGTAGAAGTTTAGAATGAAGAAGCTCAAAGGACAGGAATTTTTAAAGGTTCTCCAGCATTTCTCAAAGGAGAAAGATTATAGATTGCTTTCTAGTCCAATTAACAGTTTCCCTGACAGTTTTATAGATCATAAACTAATAAGCTGGCATTCTAGTTTACAGATCACTCTCTCATGAGTTGGTTAAAACGGACCAGTCTCCCTGAATCTGACTAACCTTGAACAAGCTTGCAAGATCCAAATTCAGGACTTGCAAAGCTAAGGAACAAAATATCAACCAGACTAAAGACCTACTAGTGAGAGCCAAGAGATCAGCTGGATTCCCCAGATGAGTATTACCATCCTTGTCTGTCTCCCTCCATAAAGTGTTTATTAAAAAGATTCACATTAAGAGGCTCCTGGGTGGCTCAGCTTGGTTGAGCATCCGACTCAGGTCGTGATCTCAGGGTTGTGAAATAGAGTCCTATGTTGGGCTCCTCATTGACCATGGAGGCTGCTTAAGATTCTCTCTCTCCCTCTGCCCCACCTCCTCCCCCCCACCGCTTGCTCACATGCGCACGCTCTCTCTCAAAAAAAAAGAAACCATGTTTAATAAAAATACAACTAAAATGTGCTACTGTTCAGCATTAACAAGAAATTTCCTCCTGAAGAGCCAAGAAAAAGGAAACAGTCCCCATTAAAATAAAGTCTCTTACCTTCCATACTGGTTCTCCAGTGCTATTTTTAACATGAGGCACATTGAAATTCAACATACGCTTCAAAGCCACTGGAAATGAAAACGGTCTTATTAAATATTATCATTATTTTTCAGGATTTCATTCCATGCCCCCCGCATTTATTACTCACCACCTCAAAACAAAATGCACAAATCATTCCAGTAAAACTGATTAATCAAATGACTGGATATGCAGAAGCAGGATAAGACTTTGTAAGACCATTTCATCAACAGTTAACTGGCAAGTGTTGGGGAGATTTTTCTGTCGCCAGATGAAAATGTGAAAAATGTTCAGGAAGAAGCCTTTCTCGTTTCTCATGACAATCCCACACTACGTTTTTTTAAGTTTTTAAAAATTTTAATTCCAGTATAGTTAACATAGTGTTATATTAGTTGCAGGTGTACAATATAGTAATTCAGCAACTTTATACATTACTCAGTGCTCATCATGGTAAGTGTACGCTTTAATCCTCATCACCTATTTCACCCACCGACCCTCACCTCCCCTCTGATAACCGTTAGTTTGTTCTCTCTAGTTAAGAGTCAGCTTCCTAGTTTGTCTCTCTTCTTTTTCCTTTGCTCGTTTTGTTTCTTAAATTCTACATATGAGTGAAATCATATGGTATTTATCTTTTGCTGACTGACTTATTTCACTTAGCATTATACTGTCTAGCTCCATCCATGTTGTTGCCAATGATAAAGGGTTAGCATCTAAAATATCTTAATAACTTATATAACTCAACAACCAAAAAACAAATAATCCAGTTAAAAAATGGGCAGAAGACATGAACAGATATTTCCCCACACTACATTTTATAAAGATGAAAAAGAAGTTTTATCAACTGCAAACTTGCAGGGGTCTCAATAGACAACTGGAGCTGTTGTCTATTTACTGTTGGGCTGAAAGCACAGATCAGAATCACTTGAAAAACAAAAATTATGTATGATATATTTAAGTGGTTCATATACAAAACCTTCATACAGCAGGTCTATGTTGTAGTTATCTTGCAGTACATTTTATGACCAATTTATCTCATTAGATTCACAGAAAAGTTGTATTGGTTTAATATTATATGCTCCATGGAAAAAGTGAGACTTTCCCATAGATATAGTAGATAACTCCTGCTAAGAAAATACACAATTTCTTTTTTTTCTTAATCAAACAATTTTAATCAAATGAATAGTAAGCAGTAAAAGTGCAATTGCATGAAGAGCCCCATATTTCACATGTTCAAACTGTTTTCCAGTGTCTTTACTTGCAAGGTGTTGAAGGTGGGACCCACTCTTGAATCTTCTTTCTAGTGGTAGAATAAGGTACATATTGTTCTGGAGTGCCACTCACATTGAACTTATGGTTTGTCCAGATGAATTTATGAGTAACAGGTGGTTTTGTTGTTGGAGGATCATCGGTCATACAGTGAAGCCAATGATGCACACAGAAGGCTGTGGCTTCCATCTCAGGTGATCTCTTTACTTGCTCTCAGGAAGCCACATCCAGAGATGGCCTTGTGGAGGGGCCCACAGGAGTGATCGCAGAAGCAAATCTTGGAGGTCTGCCTACAGCCATTCAGGGGGCACCATGCTTCCATCCACATCCCAAAATGTGTTTTTGCCATTCGTTTCAGTAACCCATCGGTGACGGCCAAAAAACTGCTTGTTGTCTTCATAGTATTTGTTACCATATTTGTCCTCCCCCACTAAGGTACCAACCCTCACATCATTTGCCCTGAAAAAAACCCGTAGATAGCCCACATTTCAGGACCTTGAAAATACACAATTTCTAAAATCAAAGCAGTTATGTTCTATATGTTATTGTACTTTGAGGTTTTTATTGCTCATCTTTATGTGTGATAACAGACTCAGAAACATTTCCTAAGGAAAATAAAAATCTCAATATACTTTTATGTGAAGTCGAGAATGCCAATATTGAAGGAAGGGTAGTAGTTAGATAATTTAATTTTTAAGATTGTCAGCCCTGAAATCTACCTGGCTGATTTTTAAAAGCATTTGTATTAGACTTTATTAATATTAATCTACAAGTCAAACTCCTACCTATATAATACTATATACTGTATACTATATATAGTATATATAATTTATCATATAATATTCAAATCACCAGTGTTATCAATTTATAGTAGACTGATTCATTCACTAGAAAAACTTCTATTAAATACTTACTTCTTTAGGTAGGTAAAGTACTATCAGTGTACATACAGACATGACTTTTTGGTAAAATGTTAGTAGCTAATGCCTAGCCAATAATACACACTGCCAATAATTTACAGCTGCTTCAAAAGCTTACAGATATTATATTATATAAAAACACACATAAACACACAAAAAAACCACTTTTGTATTTAAAACTGAAATAACATAGAAGGCATAGAGGGTGCTGCAGAATTAACTCTCCCACTGAGCTTTAATGAATTCTTCCTCCCACTTCCAGGTAATATAGACATCACCACCCTGGCACCCATGGCCTAAGAGAGAGAAAATCTTGTTTCTGGGAACAGCTATTCATATTCTTGAAACAGGACAACTAGGAAAAAAACACAGCCTAGCCTGCATGTGAGTCCCAGGAGTTCTCTAGAGCTAGGCCTTATCTTACTGAAAAAAAGGTGTTTTAGCAGATATTCCATTTGCCTTCTCAGTCCCATCTAGGTTAAGTTTCCTCAACTCTGACCCTTGGCTAACTTGTTAACAGAGATTTTGACACAGTGGATTTGATTTAATAAAGTACAGGGTCTATGTTTAAAGAATGTGTAAGAATATAATTTTACTTTCATCAGAGTAACTCCCTAAAGGCTTAAATCATTGCTTTTAACTGAAATAGCAAACTAGTTTTCTTTACTGACCCTAAATATACCATCCACAGTTCTAGGCTTGGTTAATGTAGTTTCACCCTTACCTGGAATATTTTCTTCACTCATTCGCTATATATTCAACTATACTTACTATTCATTCAACAAATGTTTAGTGATTGTTTACCATCTGCTGGACACTGCTCCAGCTGTTGGCACTAAACACAACAGATGGAAAAAAAAATGACCTATCCTCAGAAGCTTTCATTTTAGTTTGGGGAAAAAGACAACAAAGTAAGTTAAACATGTAGCATGTAAGATCATGACAAGTGCTATGAAGAAAAACAAAGGAAAGAGGGAAGAGAGAGTTGCAGTGTAATTTTAAGCAGGGTAGCCGACAAAGGTCTCCTGAGAAGGTAACATCTGAGTAAAGGTCTAAGGGAGGTGAAGGAGTGAGACACCCAGTTATCTCTGAAACACTATTCCAGAAAGAGGTAATAAATAAAAAGGCTCTGTAGTGGGAGCATTCTGGTGTGTTCAAGGAAAGAGGAGAGTAATAGGGAGTGAAGTCAAAAAAGTTAAGTGGGGAACAGATCATTTAGACCTTGTAGACCACTGTAAGATTTTTTTGGCTTTTACCATGATTGAAACGGGAAGCTGTTGGAGAGTTCTGAGCAAATATGTGGCAAGATCACTTTGGCACTGTATGAAGAAAAATGAAGAGGAACAAGAATATAAAAGCAAGAAGACTATATAAGAGGTTAATGCAAAAATTCATGGTGTTTTGGACTTGCGTGATAGCAATGACAATAATCAGATTGTGGATATATTTTCAGAATAGAACTGATAAGATTTACTCACAGATCTAATATGGGATATGAAAAACAAAAGTCAAGAAACCTTAAAGGCTTTTGACCCGAGGAACTAACTACAAGGATGGAACTGACATTCTGATCTAAGAAACAAGGACGGAGTTGCCATTAATTGATATGGTAGACAGAGTTCAGAGGAAAGGTCTAGGGCAGAGATATAAATTTGGAGATCATTAGCATATATATAGTACCTAAAGCCAAGAGGCTACATGAGATCACTACAAGAGAGCAGTTGATCTGTGGCTCCCCAATGCTGAGAAGTGGGGATGTTGAGCAAGAACCCTCAATGGAGAGGCATGCGTGAAAGGCTACGGTTACACAAGATTCTGCCTGTTGTACTAAAGGTAAGAAGAGAGAGGGGAGTGTTCCAGGAAACTTCCACAAACGAGATGACTTTTGAGGTGACTTTAAAAAGATAAATATTCTTCAAGCAGGCAAAGCAAAAAACAGGCATGCTAGTTACCCTCCCTATACCTTAGTTTCCTCATCTACAAAATGGAGACAATAATACATGTAAAATCACAACAGTGCCGAGCAATATTAACTGCTCAATATCAGCTATTATCTACCCAAATAGATTGCAAATTCTTCTGTATCACAGTGTCCTGTACTCAGAATATTTGAGAATTCATTTTGATTTACTTCCCAAAACATTCTCAACAGTCATCAGGGAAATGTTTACTTCTGCTCCTATAGCACATATACAGGGTTTTACCTTTCTCTGAAAATAAGAACTCAACTAGAGTAGTAATTTGATAAATGATTAATGTGGCATAACCTATCTAGTTATAAGGTGAAATCTCACTATAATGAAGTTTATTTCCACAGAAATCAAAATTATACTATTAGATTTTAATATTCTACAAAGTTTCTGCATGTAAAAATTATGACCATACAAATTTCATTTTTCGAAAAGCTCCTTTGTAGTGGTTAAGTCTTCCTTGATATGTTGTTTTATTTTAATATGTAGTATGACCTAATTCATTGGGCTTCATTAAGCTGTCAGAACCATACTGCAAAGACAAGTGGGGCTTCTATTTGCTTACAGATAAAATGTACGGCAGGTATTTCCCTAATCTTATTTAAATTATGCTTAACTTTATCTGATAGCTTATACTAAATTACCTAATGGGAAAAGCAGGAACACAATTCCATATGCACTCTGTCATTACTAGATTGAAATCTATCAATTTTTTCTTTGAATTCTAAAGGAAGGAATCAAGCACAACCAAAATCCCTTCTGTAAGTCATATTAATTGTAACCATTTATTTTTCATTTCAGATTAACATGCAGAACATGGTTACAAGTGACAGAATTTCCAAATATGCATATTCTTGATGGGTTGTTTCTATTAGCTCCTCAAACAGCTTGCCAACTTTCAGGACAATTAGCTAATAGGCATAAACCATTAGTTTGTAGCTAACAGGTATAAACCATGTTTATCAGAAGTTTACAAAAAATAAGGAAAAACAAAGTCTCTAAGATGGAAAAAATATCGAAGATCAAGGGAAGAAATACGTACCCTAAAAAAAAACCAACCAGATTTCACTGTACAAATGGAAGCTATAACTGCTCTATCGAGGATGAAACTAATAGTTTTAAAATACTAATCTGTCAAACGGTTAAAATGACAAAGCTACTAATTCATTTGATTTTTGCCATTCCTCAATTCCATTCCGGCAAGCTGAAGAAGGAAATCTTTATCACTAGGCATTTCTCTTCAGATACCCCCAAAAGACTGGTCCAAAGGAGAGAAATAGCAGAACGTAAACTGCTCTGAAAGAATACCTAAATTTTGTAATTGTGGAGGAAGTGCCAAAAACGAAACTCCTTCAACATTAAAACTAGCAGAGAACTGAACCACGCACAGAAACAAACCCAGAGACTTCATAGGTGGCAACAGAGGGGGGGAAATGCCAGCTACCATATCTTCTTGTGATGCCCTTCTGACGCCCAGTAGAAAAGAGACAGGAGCAGGCCCGTAGCAAACTACCCACCCTGAAGCCCATTCTCCTGAACCACATATGAGGGATCGAGTTCTCAAGCCACTGGCATCTTCCCTAAAAACTCAAAAGGGGAGGGGCTCTCAATGCTCTAGAAACTGGACTAAGCCTCTGGAGGGCCGTCTCTGAGCTGCACGCACCGCGACCGAGGGAGGGCGACAAGCAGAGGAAGAGGCTGTCTCCACCGCAAGCGTAAAACCGCAGGGAGAAGGGAATAAATCGTACCGGTTTGTCTCTCTCGAATACTGGCCCCTGCAGCCGCCGCCATCTTGACTCCCACCATCCACTGCACGGTTGGCGAGGACAACCCGAGGATTACGTGGCCACCCCGACTGCCCCGGAAGCAAAGCCCAGAGGGGCGGGCCGAGGGAGGCTCTCGCGGGCTGGATCCCGCCTCCTTCAGCTTTCTTAAAAACTTGGCAGACCCGGGGAGTTAATACCTGAACACCTGGTGTTTACTTTCAGCTGTGAAATAGTAGGGATTTTTATCCTATCTAATGAAGCCACAGCTTCTCATATCGTAGCTGCTTTAAACCGAACTTTTAGGGAGGAGCGTGGTGTTAGTAATTAAATACTAAATTGGTCGTGGTGTTAGTAATTAAATAGTAAATTGGTCGTTTTCAGATCTCTTAAATGTTGAGAATGCTCTAGGGGTTTAAGGATCACTGGACTAAAGTAAATGAAGCTCCAGGAACAAAGTAGGCGTTTAAATGCTAGCTCATTTCTCCGTTTCCAAGTGCAGTAGAAGTATCCCCTTTGCCCCCTTTTTTCGGGGAAACAAGGCAGTTTTGGAGCATTGCTCTAAATTCTGGCAGATTTCTCAATCTCATCTGTTAGGGAAAACGGTTTAGTTTTATGGTGTTTTGCCTACATGAACACAGGAACTAGGAAGGTACAAAATGGCAAATTGGTATCCTCCTCCCTTTTAAGTAACTGCAAGATCACATAACATAACGGGTGGGGGAGGTTAGTGGACAGAGCTGGTATTTTAATATACGCGTGAAGCCATGTGATGACAAAACGTATGCGCTATTGATAACTGATTTTAGTTACTTTTGTGTAAAAAAGTTTTTCGACTTTATCGAGGTGTAACTGACAAAATTTGGAAAGTAAAGTTTACATCGTTAATGATTTGATAGAAGTAGAACACTGCGAAAGGATTCCCCCTATCTAGTTACCACATCCATTACCTCATATATTTCTCTTCGTTTAGGTGAAAATATTTAAAATCTACTCAGCATATTTCAATTATACAATAGTTATCAACTGTAGTCACCATATTATATATTAGGTCTCAGACGTTATTCATCTTACAGCTGAAAAGTTGTCACTACATCAAATGAACTATATGTGGAATCTAAAAAAAAAAAGGGCGCCAAATTCATGGACACAGACCAAGAGTGACTACCAGGGGCTGGTGGGTGGGGAAAAATAGGTTGATAAAAGGTTATGAACCTACATTCTTTACCTTTAAGAATTGCATCATCTCTCATTTTTACAGCTAATTGGCATAATCACTAAGAAATTTACTGTTGGAGTATTTACTGTTTTCTTCAGTGTTATTTTGAAGGAATATTTTGAAGGAATCACCAATGATGTAAGTGTACTGTAATTAAACAGAAATGACAATTCCTGCCCTAGGGGAAAGTTCTACTTCATCGTTTGTCTTCATGGAAAGTAAAACATACACTTTATCATCTTCCAATATCTGAAAGCCCAATCTTGTTCATTTGGGTACTTTCATTTTCAAATGCAAATCTATCAGCTAACCATTTCAGTTCTATCACAGACTTCTTCCTAAGACTGTGAGTCATACTAATACAAAACATTAAGACAATGTTTAACATTTATATACAGTATATACATATGAAATGATAAAAAGTGTTCTGACCAAGGAGTGCACAGAAGGTGGGCAAAAAAAGTATAAAAAAATATATCCCGCAAAATAGTGGCAGTAGACAAATAGAACCTGTAAGGCTGAGATTGAGAGAGGAATTTGTTATGCATTCCTAGAATCAGCAAGAATCAAACTATGGTTTCAAAGTGTTAACCTAATTTACTGTAGACTTTTAACTAACTGGCTATACCTATCCAGATTTTTGGCTTAAATAATTTATTCTGGCAAACAACTTTTTTACATTAGGGAATAGTTTTAACACAGAATGTCTCAGAATGGCTCATTCAAGAGAGGTTCTCAGGTGTCAGCCAACAACTGCTTATAGGATCTCTCAAATATGAAAAAGATCTTGTATCTATTTAGTATTGTCAGAATCTTGACCTCAATAAATCCTAACAAGTTACTTAACTTAGTTCATATAAGCACTTCACATTTAGTAGCATGAACGTATTTATTTAGGAAACGTCATTATATCATGTTTTCTGGTTACATCTGAAGTCAAGAAAGGGGGAGGGGAGAATAGGCTGCCACATCAACTATCACCTAGCATAATATCTGGCATACAGTAGGTATGGGAATATGTTTGGCAATTGGAAAAGATAACAGTCGAAATGAGAACTTGAAAATTGGGTCTTTTCAAAGCAATCCAAATTTTTCTAAACTACATATACATTCAAGTAATCCATTATTCAATGTGTTCCACTTTGTATTGCATTACTTGAAGCATAAAACTTTGTATTGCATTACTTAAAGCATAAACACTAGTTTAATAGCTTATTGTAAAACTAACAATGAAGAATGTGATAATCCCTATATCAAAGAATTACATATAAATAGAATTTCTGTTCTAATCATTTTCTTATAATGACTAAATACTAAAGGCAAAGTCATGGAGAAAACTTACCTATTATAATCTCCTTTACTTAGCATTCAGCATTGAGTTCCAATAGCTTCCACAAATTTAGGGAAAAAATTATTACAAGTTAGGCATAAAGTAGAAGCCAAAGTGAATTCTCAGGTTAGTAATCAAATGAAGGCTTTTTACTTGACCCAAATAATGGCTTATTCATAATATGGAAATTAAATATTACAATGTATAAAATCATAACCCAGTTTCTGACAAGATATTTTAAAGAAACTTTAACCTTAAATACTAAAACATTAAAACGACTAAGTACAAGAATAGTAAAGAATTGTATAAAAGGTATTCACATGAAGTTCCCATACTAAAAGTTTTTAAAAGTGTCTAAAAACAATGAATTTAAAACTAATCAGACTATTAACAGTAAATGTACAATAGATGACTTTATGGTTTTCCTTAATATTGAGAGCAATAGAAAACAAACTTGAAATATATGACATTTAGATGACTGAAATAGTTAAGAAATACAAATACACACTTATAAGGCTTTATAGCATAATTACTTTTAAAAATCAGTGTAAGTTGTGTACTGACTAGAACGATGAATAGAAAAAGAACATCAACCATGTGACATAGTAACACTGCAGAAAATAAATAACCTATAGGATTCTCTACGATGTGCCTTGACTATATAGACTAACTAAAAATCAAACTCATGTAACATCCTTAAGCCTAGAAAATGCTTTGCAGTGAGTATGCTTCACTTTAAAACATGAATATCCTAAATTATTATTTACATCACACCTTATCCCAAGGCCCTGTCTACACATAAAATAGTGAAATGAGAGCTGAAATACTGTTTTTAATTATAGTCAACCCAAGCACATTGCTTCCCTACAACCCCACCCACCCAAAAACTGTGTGAATGTTCATCAGTTTTAATTACCACTGTAGGAGAAATTAAAACTACAAATGACCAGAAAATAGCTTTAATTAGATTTTTTGGTTTCTATTGGTTTAATGGCTTTTTATAAAAACTAGGTACGGTTGAGAAATATCCAATTCACATTTGGAATAAAAGTTGTATGGCAAATTTGAAGTTTATGTTAGATATTCAAACTCTTAATCAATCTTTGAATTACTTTTGATGATCTAACAATTCAATACAAGACAAATAAATGCCTTGTATAATGTTCTTAAGAACTTCAAGTTAAAATGAAACTTTAATTTGCTGGGTTTAATTTATGTTTTAGTTTTCCTTTGGTATTAAGAGATACATCACCAGTATCAAATCAGTCCTGTTGTTTTTCTTTGAAAATATCAGTAACTTAAGGATGTCTTGGGGAGGATGAGAATATGATGATAGTTGTTACCTGCTTTGTATATAAAAAAAATGTCGTTAAAACCAACCTCTCATAATGATTTACCTCTCGTCCAATTTAAATTTACTTTGGTGGAAGGCCCATTTATGTTTGATAATAGATTAGGAACATAAACTTTTCCACAAATCTTTTGCAAGAGTATAAACATGGGGACATGACTATGGAACTATGTACCTTCAAATTGTTATTACATGATTTATTACTTTTAGATATTCTTTGACTTTTAGTAACATTAATAAAGTTTAAAAGGAAAGGAAAGGTAAATAGTTTATAGAATGAATGAAACACAGTAGTTAATTCTGCATGCTGAGATTAGAGTGGGTTTTTCATTCTATTTGTATTTCTTTCTTACATATTTTTACATTGCTTATATAATAACAGATATCTTTCAAGAGCAAAGAAGGTAACTGTATAATGCAATGGTACCAGCTTACCTATCATACAACCAACTTGATAATAAATAACTGTCAAAGAGTCAAATCTATCACATGGCAATCCACAGAGATAAATTGACACACCCCAAATGATTCTGGATCAGACATAATGTGGCTTAATACCACACATGGGATACAGAGAAAAAAAGAAAATCCTATGATTAAAGCCAAGCCTTTAAACACTTTTTAAGGTATTTTCAACAATACTTTATCCACCTCAGAAGTGTTCTTAAGACTATGGAATGTCCATAGGTTCTAGAATATTTGTGCAATTCTGCTTTTTCATATAATACTTCCCATTAGGCATAATCTAATTGCAGTGTGGATCTGTTTCAACATAAATCAGTAATCTAAAAACATTTTTAACCAATTTAGAGCCATCCTAGAAAAAATACTTATAACACACACCCCAGAATATATGCCTTTGATTTATATAACAGGATTTATCAATTTGCTTTTCCATTTAATGCTTTAAAATAAAATAAGAATTTGAAAATTACAAAAAACTAGAAAAATCATTGTGGCATCCTATAGCTAATGCTAATTTGCAGAAACAGTGAATATAAGTTTTTTTCTTATATATATATATATATACACACATATATATATATCATGCTATTATACTTGAAAAAAGTCTGTACAGCTGTTTTAACACTATTTATATTAAAATTTATGATGCGTGTGTATTAAGAAAATAGAAAAGTATCATCACTTTGACTGGTACACGTTAACAAAAAATTTTTTTAGCTTAAGTGGCCAAAACATTCCTTTATGTTCATATAAATTTTATTGGGCCAAGAAGCTGACAAGTTTGTTCAAATAATGGACAGATTTCTGAAACAAAAAGTATCAATAGCAGCTTGTAAAGAAGCATTTCTTTCTTCAAAACATTTTAATGTCCAATGTAGTGAGAACTTTCTTCCTTTTCTAGTCTTAGAGTGTTTCTTATAGCAAAGTCCATATTTTCTTGAAACTCTTGATATGTATTGGTGATTGGAAGAGCTAAACAGTTATTACACTTGTTTCCAACAGGAAAATCCATATGAAGGCACTCAATTGAAGGAGTGGGTTTAAATCCCGCAGGTGGAATGGAACTGCAACCAGTTGCAAAAATAAGAATGTCTTCCATTGTTATTGCAGATTTACCATCTGAAAAGTTTACCAAAAAAGAAAATCTATGTTATATATATTACTATCATCATAGACTCTTTCCCAACTAGACAGGGAATATTTAAGAGACTAACATCTATCTTGGGCAAAATAAATCACCAGATCAAGCGCAGTAACAGGAAAATAGTACACTCAATAAATGTTTAGTTGAACCTCAAAGTATAACTCAGAAAGTCATTTAGTTGAACTACTCATTATATATTTGAATGTCTTCTCTAATATAAAATTATCAGATAATCCAAGAGGTTCAGGGGGCATGATAGTAAAAATAATTTTAAGCCATTTCTAGATCATCACTATTTGATACACTAGGTCATCAAACTCAGAGAGGAAAACTAAATGGTATAAAACAACTGAATAACCTACCTAAAAAAGAATTTCAACTCAAGGTTAAATCTTTCCCACTCTATTAAATGGAATGATTTTACATTGCTTATGCTCAATGATGTTTAACGTAAAATTGAAAAAGATGAAATAGATGATAATTAGCTTTAAGATTATTCTATGCTGTGGCAGTCACCCATATAGTTTTCTAGGAAGAATGTCTTTCACCTCAAATTATCTAGAGGAAAACAAATTGCAAAATTGAAATTTACTCTGTAATCTTTCCTCATCACTTTGAACTCAGTAATAATATACACTTGACTTAAAATAAATTTTGTAAATGTGGAGTTAGCAGATGAAAGTATTACCAAAAAGCAAAACTCAAAGAAATAAATTAGTATACTGAAACAAATGTTCTATGACAGTTACATAAAAATAAAACATCCACATACCCTCAACAGCCTGTAAATAACTGTTCCAAAATCCCAAAGCCTGTACATCAGATAATGTGCGTACTGTAAAAAGATCACTAAGGATTTTTGCAGAAAGATTCTCAGGTTTATGACAGAAGATGCTATAAAAGGCTTCCGGGTAAGTCTGAATTTTTTCCAAAACACCAAGAGTTTTCAGACCCTGCTTAAAACTTAAGAGAAGATAAACAATAAGCCAACATTCATACACGTGTTTAGTATTACAATTACAAATTAACATTTCTAGCTAATTTACTATCACACATACTTAGATGTGAGGAAAATATATAATATAGATATACATGATATGATACTTTTAAGACAATATCAAGCAAGTTTATTAATATAAAATTAATTTTATCTGCCCACACTATTTGATTTTATAAAAGTTTTAAAACTAAAACAATAAAAAAATAAATAAGCTAACAATTTTTAAGAGGAAAAATGTAGACATGTGAAGTATTTTATACTTCAAAGCTAATTATAGTATAAAATGAAGTTTCCTAGAAACTGCAAAGAAAAAGAGCAATAAATCTTAGCCACAAAAAAATTAAACTTATGTACTGCTAAAAAGAAATTAACAAAGACAAAACAATGTGGGAATATATATGACAGAAAACGAATTTCTCTAATATACAAAAAATACAAATCATTTTTCTAAAAGAACAATTTAATAGGAAATTAGCAAAATATGAATGGATAATTAACAAAATACAAGTAACAAGTAAATTATTTTAAATGCACATTCTCACTAGTTAGGAAAGAATGGAGGTATATTTTTATCTATCAGACTAAGTCCTACCTGTAGCTCTGGTACCCTGAGGAGGCTACCCACCTCCTCAGGTACCCTGCTACAGATTCATCTCCCCTTCTACTGGCTCTTTCTCAAGATAACAGAAATGTGCTTATCTTTCCCATCTTTAAATGGAAAAAAATTTCATTCAATCCCATGTTTTCCTTTAAGACAACCTACCTGAAAGACTTAGTACATTCACTGTCTTCATTTGCTAATTGCCCATTCACTTTTATTCCACTCCTGTCTACGCCTGAGGAAAAACTGCCCTAACTTATGAATGATCTCCTTCTATGGCATCAGTCTTCTGGTTTCCCTTATTTCTCTGGCCAGATCTTTTCAGTCTCTTACAAAGCTGCTTCTTTCTTTACTTTGCCTTAAATGTTGCTATTTGTGCCTCATAGATCTGTAACAAGGCCAATTTCTCTTCTCCCTTACCCTCTCCCATGGCTCTATTTAGCAGGCATACACTCATCACTATAAAATCTATTATTTCTGGGAGCCTGGGTGGCTCAGTCAGTTAAGCGTCTGCCTTCGGCTCAGGTCATGATCACGCAGTCCTGGGATTGAACCCCACATTGGGCTCCCTGCTCTAGCAGGGAGTCAGCTTCTTTCTCTGCTTCTCACCCTGCTCGTGCTCTCTGTCTCTCTCTTAAATAAATACAAATCTTAAAAAATAAAATAAAATTTGGCTTGTGTTAAAAAAATAAAATAAATTAAAAATAAAATCTATCTCTAGCCCAGAAATATATCCAACAGGCTAATGGGAACCATATAGTCCAAGTACCCAAACTTATTAAGTGCAAAAGAAAGTTAATCACCTTACTACTAAAATCTAAACCATAATTGATGGCATATGCCTCCATTATCCATCAAATGAGTATAGCTGAATCTAAAAGTCCCCCTTAACTATTTGCTCTTCCATTTCTTATTACCAAGTCCTATGAATTTCCTTGTCTGTAATCCCTTTTATCTGCTCATTTCTCTATATACCCCTTTACCACCCTATTACAAACTACCTGCAGAGGAACTGCTTTACCAGGTGTGCAAATTCCCAAGTTCATTTTCCATGTTGTAGCTCTAGGCATGTGCCAGAAATAAACCCCAATACTGTCATTTATCCTGAGGTAGACTGGAGTCCTAGCCCCCCAACCCCTGCCAGTAAGTCTACATCCTATTTCCTGGAACCTATGAATGTGATCTTATTTGGAAAAAGATTCTAAGCAGATATAATTAAAGATCTTGAGATCATCCTATCTAGATTACTTGGGCTGGCCCAAAATCCAATGACAAGTGTCTTTATAAGACACACACACAGAGGAAAAGGCCATGTGATATAGATTCTAAAAATAGAAGTATTTACTACTATGGAGTAACCGCCAGTATATATTGCCAATTTTAAAAAATGACTGGAAAGAGTGGATGGTATGTTACTATTTATCTAATAAAAGAAATTAGTACATATGCACACATGTATTTATCTGCTATCATTTAAAAAACTGACAAATAATAGGAGAGTAAACAATAAAAGCAACTGAAATGATGACTTCATAAGGGGGTGAAAAGTAGATGTGATAAGGATGAAAGCTATACTTCTTTGAATGCAATCTGTATCATAGAGCTGAGTTCTTTTGATATACTTTCATTATAATTTGAGTTTGGAACCATGCAAATATTTTACAGAACTTTAAAAAAAATGAAATTTTTAAAAATCACTAAAAATAAAATAAAAAATGAAAATAAAATGTATATACAGTTGGTAATATAACAATACAGAATGAATATTCCAAATGTCTTTAAAATACAGTAATTTGACTACACAGCCCTAGAAAAATAATGTTAACCTGTTTTCAATAATAATATGTTATTGGTGATAATGTTGGTAATGTTACTTGAGACTATTGTTTATGAAATGTGGAATAAATCAAGTAAGTAATTATTTCATACTCTAATTCTCCTGTGTTGTTCATAAGTTGATAACGGAGATTCTCAACATGGGACAAAGAAAAGGTTAAAAAATCTTGTAGTAGTGAATTTGAAGTATCAGTAAAATGCAAGACGTATTTTACCTTAAAAAACTGAAACCAAAACCAAACCAAAACCCTTTATGTCCTAGGTTGGGTCCACTGAAAAGGCCTAGAAACAATGACCAATCTGGCAAAAATAAGCATCCCTACCATCCAGATTGTAGTTTGGAAATATCATTCCCCATTCAAAGACACAAAGATTCCTCAGTCCAAAATGCACAAAATGAGCCTGAAATACCTTGCTATATACCATATACCAAGAAAGCTATAAAAGATCATTGAGGTCTACCTCAAAAAGAACTCAAAAGAAACAACGTAAGAACATTTACAATGGCCAAACATGGAGACACTGAGAACTCCAGGAAGATTAAGAAGTGAATGGTTGTGAACACATCAAATATATTTAAATCTATGGGTTAATGATACTGAAAATTTTTTTAAAAATGATCACTTCTGAGATGGTATTATGTCTGGAATTTGCTTGAAAATAATCCTGGAGTCAGGGCGCCTGTGTGGCTCAGTCGATTAAGCATCCAAACTCTTGGTTTCGGCTCAGGTCATGATCTCATTGGTTGTGGGATCGAGCCCCACGGAGGGCTCCATGCTCGGCGGGGAGTGTGCTTGAGCATTCTATCCCTCTGCCCCTACCCCCATGAGTGCTTGCTTTCTCTCTAAAATAAATAAATATTTTTTTAAAAATTAAAAAAAAAAAAGATAGAAGAGAATCCTGGAGTCAATAATAAAGGCAGGCTAGATGAACAAGACTGGCCACAGGTTGACTGATTACCTATTACCTAGCAGACAACAGGTACTCAATAAATAGTTATTAAATGAGTGAGTAGAAATGGAATAGTTGGCTTACATGCTAAGAATTTAAAAATTTTTTTGATTTAGAAAAATTGTAAGTTGAGATAATGATTACTTTTCCTACCCAAGCATCATACATTTATGCAGTTCTGTATAAAACAGTTAGAGCGGTAATCATCCTTAAGACATCAGTTTTAAAGCATTATTTTAAAATAGCATTTAAATTTTTATCAGCTATATCTCATGTTATAAGACAATCACTTTAAACATGTAATTTGAGGGGCGCCTGGGTGGCTCAGTTGGTTAAGCGACTGCCTTCGGCTCAGGTCATGATCCTGGAGTCCCGGGATCGAGTCCCGCATCGGGCTCCCTGCTCGGCAGGGAGTCTGCTTCTCCCTCTGACCTTCCCCCTCTCTCATGTGCTCTCTCTCTCTCTCACTCTCTCAAATAAATGAATAAATAAAATCTTTAAAAAAAAAAAAAAATAAACATGTAATTTGAGAGAATCACATATAAACAACTTACCTTTCAAAGGGTGCTTGGACTCTCTTAATTACATGGTAAACTAGTATGTCTTTTGCCAACATATATTTATCACTTAATGAAGTTATAAGTCTTAGACATCCAATAAGCTCTAGGTAGTTATAGCATTCATTTACTATTGAGTTTAAGTCAGCCACATTTGTTGCAGTATTTACCTATAACAAAGAAGAAAATATACCCAGTTTACTCACTCACTTGTGAATAATATTCACATTTCAAATGACACTTACTACTTTATAATCAATTCTGGAGAACACCACCGTGGAGTAAAAGTATATCAAGAATTATTTTTCTAGAACAAAGGACAATCCAGTTTAATAAATAGTGTCAATTTCTGCCTTCAAGAAGCCTACAGTAAACTGCCACTTTAATACAGGAAATTATTTACATAAGAGATAATAACTGACACAGAACAGTTACATAGCACTAGAGAGGCAAGAGAAATAACCTGAGATTTCATGAAAGAGAAAGAATATCAGCTATCTGGCTTTAAAGACTTAATGAGGGACTTAAAACAGGGATAGAATCAAAAGAGTAGTTCAGGAAACAGTATAAACAAAGGAACACCTGACCATTTATGTGCCAGACACTTCCACACAGGTTAGCTCTTTAACAAAGTTACACAGGGAAAGAAAGATTAAAAATAGGAAGCAGTCAATGGTTCATTTGAATACAAAATTTCCTTTTTATCTCTTCCTTCCAAAAAACTTTTTCCAGTGATTTATATGATTTCCCTCATTCACTTCAGATCTCTGCTGAAATTCCAGAAGTTTTTCAACTACCCTGTTCAAAATATTACCTTCACACACTGTCAGAGACTAATAGTTAGGTACATATTACCTTTGCTCCCAAACCCACTACCCTGAGTTTTAGTTGATAGCCAAACTTTCCTTGCAGCTAAATGTGGCTATATGTGATTGAGAGCTATCCAAAGGAATGTGAGTGAAAATGTGTCAAACTTCCCTAAACTCTACTTCCATTTCCTCCCTTAAGAGCAAGCTTCATGTAGATGAAGACGATATCCTAAGTGATTACACAATGAGAGGAAGGAATCCAATTCCCTAGATGACTTGGTATATCATAACCACACTGCTAAAATACAAGCCATCTGAAAGGCCAGACAGCATCTTATGATATGTGGGCTATAGCGTGTCTGTCACAACTACTCAACTCTTCCACTATAGTGTAAAAGCAGTCATAGACACATAACAAATGGGAAATGGGTATGGCTGTGTTCCAATAAAACTTTATTTACAACAACAGAGGCAGCAGGCCAGACTTGGCCTACAGCCATAATTTGCCAATCCCTACACTAAAATCTAGATAACAAATTTTAGAGAAATAAAATATCTGTTGGGGTCTCTGTTACAGAAGCTTAGCCTAAGCTCCAACTTATTATACCCCAAACATTATCTCCTTTCTCTTATTCTTTTTTATTTATTTTTACAATACATTTTACTACACGACAGTATATTATATATTTATCTTCTCTGTTTCCTCTAAAATGTAAATTTCAAGGAGGCAGGGACTTTAGTTCACTACTATATCTTCAACGATGAAACAATATGAGGTACATAGTTATTTGTTGACTAAATGAACAAACAAACATTGGATAGGAGCACAGAAACAGAAATAAAGCGATGAGAGGAGTTGGAAGTCTTAAATACTCTAATGAATAGCTTGAACTTTGTTCACTAGGCAATGAGAAGCCATTGAAGATTCCTGAGGAAGAAAGCAATGTTATCAAAACTATACTTTTAAAAGAATCATCCTGAATATTAGAATAATATCCTAATTGTTTGAACCCAGAAATAATTTCAGTTTGGTATAGTAAATACATTAGAAATAAGAGGGAAGGGGCACCTGGGTGGCTCAGTCGTTAAGCATCTGCCTTTGGCTCAGGTCATGATCCCAGGATCCTGGGATCTAGCCCCGCATCGGGCTCCCTGCTCCACGGGAAGCCTGCTTCTCCCTCTCCCACTCCCCCTGCTTGTGTTCCCTCTCTCGCTGTGTCTCTCTCTGTCAAATAAATAAATAAAATCTTTAAAAAAAAAAAAAAAGAAATAAGAGGGAAATGCTGAAGATAAACTTCACTTTTAGAGATAAGATGACTTGACACATACTGATAAATGGAATATGGAAGAATGAAAATGGCCCTTTTTCCAGAAAGGCATGGAAATAAGAAATCTTTTGAAAAGAAAAATCAGGCAAAAAAAAAAAAAAAAATTCTGGGGAAAAAACAGTTGTCTTATTAAACATGTTGGGCTCAGTGTGTTAGGAAGACTCAGACCCTATCTGGATATAAAAGACTGGTGGCTCAAAAACACAGGTCTGGGAATCATTCAGAAAGGTTATGGGTAAGAAGAAGTTTTCCAAATAGTACAGAGGGAGGACTGTTAGGATAACACGGAATAATACCCAAGTTTCAGGGGTAGGAAGAAATGCAATATTAAAGAAAACAGAAGAGATAAACTCAAAGACAGTGGTGATTATAAAAGGAGGATATGAGGAATTAGGAAAGAAAGGCCTTTGCATGTGGTGATTTAGATCCCTGGAATCAGCTACAAACTAGCTAACTTGGGAGAATGTTCTGTGGGAACAGAAGTCTGACTATAAGAAGTTGAGAAATGGGTAGGATAGAGGAAGCTGAGACAATGAAGTTCTACTAAAGTACACGTTTTGGTAAAGAGGAGAAAAGGAAAAATCAGTTCAGTTAAAGGATCAATTTAAACTACCATTTTAGGGGGCACCTGGGTAGCTCAGTCAGTTAAGCATCTGCCTTTAGCTCAGGTCATGATCCCAGGGTCCTGGGATCAAGCCCCGCATTGGGCTCCCTGCCCCGCGGGAAGCCTGCTTCTCCCTCTCCCACTCCCCCTGCTTATGTTCCCTCTCTAGCTGTGTCTCTGTCAAATAAATAAATAAATAAATCTTTAAAAAAAAAAAACAAACTACCATTTTAGGATGAGACACCTTGGGCCAAATAAAAGGACACACTTCCATGTTGTTTACTTTGTGATTTTGAAACTGAGGCTTACCAAGATTAACTAACATGCCCAAGGTCACACAGCTTATAGCAGTTATTTCAAACTAAAATCTGACTTCTGAGCATTTGCTTTTAACCATTAAACTATCCTGCCTATTAATGGAGACAATGGATAGCAGGAAGAAGGTTAAGAAGGTTAAGCAGGAAGAAGGTTAAAGGAAAAAAAGTTGGATGACTTTCATTGTCTCAATTAGTTTCCAAATCAGTAACATGTAGGCAATAATACTTATAGGGCATTATGATAACTAAATTGAGTTTGTACAGGTAATATGTAGTACAGGGCTTAATAAATGGTAACTATTTTTAGGTGGAAACATTGAGTCTCCTCACTTGCTTCCATAAAGAAGAAGTTCAGCCTGGTCCTTCTCTCCACCTATCATACTTATCTCCCTGTAGGAGTCAGACTTAAGTTTTTTGACTGGTAAGCCAAGTCCTTCCTCTTTGCAGATCCACCTGCCTGTAGAAAGTGCACTTTCATCTGAAATCTAGCAGACAATAAGAACCTGCCTTATATTGTCTCTGGCAGGGTAGATAAATCCATCTAATTCTGAGAAGTGTTAACAAACCACTTTGACCACAGACCAAAGTCACATTATCTAATTAGTTATATCAACATTACACCTGGCCCTTTGATCTCTAGTTGTCTAACCTTAACATCTATCTCTTAATTGTTTGTGAACTCTGCTGGTAAACAAAAATATTGATGCCTCTTGACTACTGCACAAAGAGTATTATTCTATTGTAGATCCAGCATTTACGTTCAAATATAACTAGAATGTAGTCTGTATTTTAATAAACAAGCACATTTCTTACCCTGATTATAATTTGTGCCACGTCAAAGTCTGAAACATCATCTAAAATTGGTTGGGTATTTTCTGGTCCATAAACAAGGCAGTTAAACAAGGTTTTAGAAAAGAAACCAGGTGAAGGACCACCATGAACCAAAGAAATGGCAAGGATTTTGCCAGCTTCGTAGTAAAGATTTTCTTTCAGAGCTGTAGATACAGATAAAAATACATCAAATATAATTCTTTTATTATAAGATAACCATATATAATGAATACATATACAGTAAATTAAAAATCCCAAAAAACTAAGACTTAGACAAATGTAAAATAATTTACAGAAACTAGAATCATGTATAAAATACAGATCTCACCTAAATATATTTTTCTGAATACAAAATAACATAATAGAAAAGATGTAAATACAGAAAATCTTTAATAAAAATCACATATAATTCAATCACAATAACCAGTGTGCACACTTTGATGTGTATTTCTAGTATGTGTATTAGTGTACAAATAGTTTGACTTTTGCTTTTTTTTTACTTACAATATTATTGTAAACTTTTTCTATGTTATACACAATTATTCAAATCTACAGTTAATGACTGATTAAAACTAATTTATAGATGTGCTGCAATGGAAACCATCTTATTACTGGCTACCTTGGCTAGGTCATAATTTCAAAAATATGAGAAACAATATTATAATCAATATCTATTTCCATATTCTTTTTTATATATCTTTGATTATTTGATTAGTATAGTAGTTCAAAGGAGGTTGTTGATAAATAGGGCTAAATTATTTTCCAAAATGGCACAAATTTACTCCCAAGAGTATATGCTATCTTACCATGTCATCATAACTTTCAATATTTTTTAAATTGTCATTTAAAATGTTTTAGCTACTAAGCAAAATAAGTCAGAGAAAGACAAATAACTGTGTGATTTCATGCATATGTGGAATTTAAGAAACAAAACAAACAAGCAAAGGGAAAAAAATAAGAGAGAGACACACACACACACACAAATCAAGACACAGACTCTTAATTATAGAGAACTGATGGTTACCAGAGGGGAGAATGGTGGGGGGATGGGTGAAATAGGTGATGGTGATTAAGGAGTGCACTTGTCGTGATGAGCACAGGGTGATGTATGGAAGTGCTGAATTACTATACTGTACACCTGAAACTAATATAACACTGTATGTTAACTTGAATTAAAATAAAAACTTAAAAATAAATAAAATGTTTTAGCTTTGATAAATCAAAAAGATATGTATATTTTCCTTTATTTCTCTTAATAAAGAGCAAATTATTAAGTAACATTATCAATACATGAACTAATAATAAAATCTCAACAATAACCTTATATGCTACGTATTAGCAGTCACAGTTTCTCTATCTGTTAAATGAATTCCAGAGAGGTTGCATAATTAATCTAAGGATATAAAGCAACTGAAATAGATGTGTACAAAACTGAATTCAGATTTTGTGAATTTATGCATTTATCCACTGTACCAAAACTGTCTTGAGTTAACATTACTGATTATTTGGAGTGATTTTTTTTTTTGGGAGTTTAGAGTTAAACAGTGTGTACAAATAAACCTTGGTAGTTTCTCAGTTATTTTAATGATGCTTCAGGCAACAGTAAGGAAGTTCTAGGGAAAATATAAGAGAAAATTCAAATGGAATGAAGTTAAGTCTTCTCACTCTTTTGAATTTCCTATTACAGCAAAAGTGGTATAAAAGCTCCTAAAAAAGAATGCTAGAATTAATCACTCTTTTGAAATTCATGTTTTAATTCATCATCAGAAGATAGAAAAGTATCATATACATAAATGTGCATGAAAAATTCTTGAAAGCAAAAGTACATTAAAAAAATCTGTCAGATGTGGACCAGAAAATTATGTGATAAAAATCCTAGGCTGTGAAGAAACATCCGATCTGCAAATTTCAAATATGTGAACAAGAAGGGCTCAAATAATCATCCATTCTATTTGGCCACTCTATTCAAAGGAAATTAGAATGAATATAAAGTACATTTTTAAGAAGTTACACTTAATTATAAATTAAGGAAGATATTGCTAAAACAAATTAAGTATATTCTTAAATAAAAAGTTTCACTACAAAATTTAAAGAACATCACTCCCCTTTCTCTACTCTTCTGTGATTCAATCAGTATTTTACAACAAAGTGAACTATACATTTTGACCACAGGGACTGAATATTAATTCTAACCAGCTATCTCTTTCACATGGTATATTCAGCAGATACAGTAATAAATAAAATTACCTTGAGAATTTAGAGACAAATTCTTTGACAAGGACCCTTCAAATATTGGTGAATTCTCAAGATGCTGCATTAAGAGACTTAGGAATTCTTGCTTTGATCCAGGATGCTCTCTTCCAAAATTATCATTTTCACTGATATATGCTACTTCAATTGTGTATGAAGGATTAAAGTTTTGATTTCTGAATCCATCTAAGGCACTATTCCAGATATTGGCTTTATTAATCCATAATCTTTTAGTTTTTTTTTTAATTTGAAATCCTAATTCCATCATTATCGTTGAAACGTCTCTTCTAAATTTACTGCTTTGCCTATAAGATATGAATTTAAACAGAGAGGTTAAGTACTCTAAAGTACTTTACATGACACAGCAGTTATTTAGCCAATAAAAAATAGAAAAATTAGTTAAAAAGGAAATTCTTCCCCAACTCCCACCCAAAAACGGACAGCAGCTGCCACCAGAACCAAAAAGCTATTTGTTTCTAAATTCTTGACTCCCCAATTTCCTACCAATTAAAATCTAATATCATAAAAGATCTATGAGAATGTTGATAGATCATTCTCTCAAATTTGATCAATTCAGTGGATTCAGATGTAAGAGAGAAGCTCAGAATCTCACCCTCCTGGCCAATGGCTATAGCAAACAGTTGCTCCAAGGCATTTCAAGTTTACTAGATCCTTTAAAAACAGAACAAATGTAATTTCTGCTTACTCTATGAGAGAACCATAGTTTCAAGAGATTTCACAATGTATTTCTAATCATAAAGTTAGTTAACAGTAGAGTCAATATTATAAACACAATTCACAATTCTATAGCAATAATTCTCAAAGTGTGGTTCGAAACTAGCAGCAGCAACAGCATCTGGACACTTGTTAGAAATGCAAAATTTTCCCCCAAGACTTTATATTTAAGTAATCTCTACACCCACGTGAGACTCGAACCTACAATCCTGAGATCAAGAGTTGCATACTCCACTGACTGAGCCAGCCAGGTGCCTCAGAAGTGGAAATTCTTGAGCCATAACAGCAAGTAAACAGAATCAGAACCTCTGAGCATGAGGCCTAGCAACCTATGTCTTATTAAGACCTCCAGGCAATTGTATGGACTAAATCAATTGTCTCTGCCTCAATTTCTCCATCTGTAATTGAAATTAATGTACTCAAAATAATCTTGTTTGGAGCAACGTCCATGGATCACCTTTCCACATCAAGTATAAATTTTTCTCATCGTAAAACATTACAATGCTCCAATGTGGACAAGGCTTTGCTTTTTCTTTCTTCACACACACCCCCTAATTCATTAACCCAGGTTGCAGGAAAACCGAAGTCTTTTGGAAGTAAGACAATCCTTCAGAAATATGCCTTTGTGTAACAGGTTGATTCCTTGTTCCTGCCTGGAATGGCAATGCTGATGTTATTCTTTTAGAATATGATGTTAAAGCATGGAACAAGGAATCAAACTTCCCTGGTATAACATCTTTGGAAACCTACATATTAAAAGTTTTAAAATTAATGTGAACATTTTTGATACTGAAAATATTAAAAAACATCTGTAACAAGTTTTCAGTTAACACAAGTGATATCTTAAAACAGCAATTCTTCACTTTTTGAATAGTACTTCATATTCCACTTCATCTATAAATCTAGTTATCAAGTATTTTCACAGAAATTCTCTTTACCTTCTAAGTTTTAACTTGATACTATTTTTTTTAAAAAAAGAGTGTACGCGTGGGTGCATGTGCGGGGAGTGGGGTAGGTGGGGAGATGCGGGGGGAGACAGAGGGAGAGTGAGAGAATCTCAAGCAGATTCCCTGCTGAGCATGGAGACCCACGTGGGGCTGGATCCCAGGACCCCAAGATCATGGCCTGAGTCAAAACCAAGAGTCAGCCAGACGCTTGACCGACTGAGCCACCCAGGCGCCCCTAACGATACTACTTTTAACAAAAAAGTACTTCCTTCCATCATGCTTAGCTACTAACGTTAGCTTTGCGTGTTTTTCTAAAAACTCCTTCGCAAAGCTACATATAGTTAAAAATCCTAACTTCGGCTGAATAAATAAATACCTGACATGATACTAAGTTGTAATTCTAGTCTTATTTAAATGTTATGATTTTGAAAGTTACTTATTTTACTATGTACAGTGGCGTACACCTGTAGTCCCAGGTACTCAGGAGGCTGAGGCAGGAGGATCGCTTGAGCACAGGAGTTCTAGGCTGCTGTGTGCTATGCCAACTGGGTGTCTGCACTAAGTTTGGCATCAATATGGTGACCTCCCGGAAGCTGGGAACCACCAGCTTGCCTAAGGACGGGGTGAACCAGCCCAGGTAGGAAAATATTTAGGCATTAATACAATACAATAATACTTGTATGTGTGCCTTAAACTTTCTAAAGAGGTGACATTTAGACCTCTGATATTGACAGCAAATATATTAAGCAAATGATTACACAATTAAAAAAAAAATCACTATATTAAATATGATTCCTTCCTTTCAACCAAGTAACATGGTATACTTGGTATTTTAAACTATCTTGAAAATGATCTATAATATATATTTTACATCATGACTCAGTATACAATAAAATAAATTTCATATATATTCTATTTGCAATGCAATCTGATATTTTACATTCATTCTATCCTGTTTTGTTTTCTTTTTTCAATGCTGGTTGCATTCCTTCATGATCAAATATTGGTCCTACAGTTTGAAAAACACTCTTCCAGAATACTAAGATCAGCTAATATTCTAAGTGTGTGTGTGTGTGTGTGTATATATACATATATATATATATATATATATATATATATAGCGCCACTTCCTAGTCTAATTTTCTCAAAATAGAGCTTTATAGGGATGCCTGGATGGCTCAGTTGAGAGAGCATGTGACTCCTGAGCTTAGAGCAGTGAGTTCAAGCCCCACACTGAGCACAGAGCTTACTTTAAAAAAAAAAAAGAAAGAGAGAGTTTTATATTTTTCCCCAATTCAAAATACATACCTCAGTAGATCTTTATGCTGGGCTCCAGGTGACTGTCTGGGTAATTTAGGTGATGATTCTTCCAACAAACAATCAGTTATTCCCACACTGTTAGTGTTGGGTAATGTATGTTTTTTGGCTTTTTGGAAATCCTCTGTAGATTTAAAACCCAATGTTAGCATTACAGATATACAGGAAGAAATTTTAAAATAATATACATTTGAAAAAACGTCTTTATTCAAAATTACAAAATATTACCTGAATTGTAGAGAATACCTCTACATTCCAAACACTCCCAATTTTGTTCCCATGATCGTAATGAGGAACAAGCTAAATGTGTTCCGCTAGAACCACAACACTGACAGCGCTTTATTTCCCATTTGCTGAGGACATAAACAGAACAGATGTTTACATTTTAGTATTAACTTGGTCTAATTCCAACCACCTGCACTGCCACAGGCCACATTGTCCATCTCACATATAACCAACCCTTCTACCAAAGGAGGGAAAACAGATTATCTGCTTTGACACTACATTACTCTTATTTTTTTTCTATTTCACTTATTATGTTTGTAACCTCTTCCTCTAAATAGTCACTAACTTAAAATACCTAAACTAAATATCAACATGTACATGCACATACACAAGACTATAAACACCAGAAAGAATAGGATTAAGAAGGAAAAAAATTTCTTTTATATTTGGAAATTACTAGCTCATAGGGAAATTGCTATAAAAATGTGGCCAACATGGAAGAAGCATCAGTAAATATATTATCTTACCTAAAATATTATTTTTCACATTCATTGTGAGGAATTACTTCCTATAAACGCCAGTATTATGTAGCTCAACAGGATCCAGACTTACTATCTTGCCCATATTTATATTCCCCTATTTGTTCCCTTCCACCCCCACCTCCATGTTTCTCCACTGGATTGTGTGATATATGCCAGTCCACACTCACATTTTCTGTATAGGTGTGGGTGTGGGTTGTGGTGTGGGGCTTACTTTTTGTTTGGTTATGAGTATACCCTCTAAGAATAAAATGGGTATACTCCCTGAGTGTGTGGATGTGTAGGTGATGAGAGAGGTAGTTGGGGGCGCCTGGGTGGCTCAGTCGGTTAAGCAACTGACTCTTGATTTAAGCTCAGGTCATGATCTCAGGGTCATGAGATGGGTCCCTGTGTTAGGCTCCATGCTGGGTGTGGAGTCTGCTTAAGATTTTCTCTCTCCCTCTCCCTCTGCCCGTGCCTCCTGCCCCCCCGCCACGTCTATGTACATGATGCTCTCTCTCAAAAAGAAAAAAGAAAGAGAAAAAAAGAAAAAGAATGAGAAAAAGAAAAAAAAGGAGGTAGTTGGATACCCTCCCCTCCATTAGGTATAGGTGAATCTCTCTGTGTGGATATGGGTATGGAGGTGTGTGTCTCCCTCACTTTCCCAGATAGTTCTGCCAAATGATGAAGAGAAAGAGGACATCTAACATGAGTGCTTACTATACACCAGGCCCAGTTCTCAGTCTACACAAAAAGTTTAATCCTCATAATTTTAATAGGAAAAATCGCTATTATCCTTCATTTTAAAAAGGAGGAAACCAAGGCATACAGAGGTAAATAACTTGCCCAATTAAGTTCACACTGCTAGTAAGTCCCAAAGTGGGGCTTCCAACCTAGTTTACCTGGCTTCGGACCCATGCTCCTAACCACTACACCATGGTGCCTTTCAGCAAAACCACCTTCCTATCACTAGAATGAGGGAGTGAGATTACAAAACAAACAAACAAAAAAACAAAAAGCATTCAGATGGCAGGTACTGTGTCCCAGGAGAAAAGACAAGGAATAGCAGCCTCAAGTAGTTGCCAGAAAGGAAGGGGAGTTTGGTAGCTACTGACTGGGTGATCAGTAATATATAAGCAATATATACAGATTAACTAAAACAGCCCAAAATAGGGGCACCACGGTGGCTCAGTCGGTTAAGTGTCTACCTTCAGGCTCAGTCATGATCCCAGGGTCTGAGATTGAGCCCCACACCAGGCTCTCTGCCTGCTGCTCCCCCTGCCTGTGCTCACATGCTCTGTGTGTCAAATAATTAAATAAAATCTTTAAAAAAATAATAAAAATAAAACAGCCCAAAATAAATTTAGAAAATATCAATATGAGTGAATGTATTGTTTCTTAGAAATCTAAAGTGCCTTATGGTTTACAAAGCACATTTATATACATTATCTCATCTGTGCCTCAGCACAACCCTTTAGAGGTTTACAAACGAATAATCAGGGTCACCAGTCATGTAAGCAAGAATATACAATACTTGACATCTTCAATAAGATCTCTGCCCTTAAATAATTTTTAGTCTAATGACAAAAACAAATTCCAACAATGTCACTTGCATTGTAACAGGCACACAAAAGAAAAAACCCAGCCTAGAATGGGAAATCAGAAGTGGTAAGAGATGCTTAGGGAAATTTTTCAAAGCTGGCAAGACATCAGCTGAGTCTTTGCAAATAAGAGCTAGCTTACCCAGCCAAATCACTTTCCATGAGAAACAAGACTCCCGATATTCTGCTTTGCACTTTAAGTTTCAGCTTGCCATGTTAAGTAAGATTGTATAATAGGGATTAAAAATTTATTGAAATATCCTCCATAAACTCAACAAAACTGGATTTGTTACTATTTATTCTGCATCTTAAAAAATGAAGATACTCTTGGGCGCCTGGGTGGCTCAGTTGGTTAAGCGACTGCCTTCGGCTCAGGTCATGATCCTGGAGTCCTGGGATCGAGTCCCACATCGGGCTCCCTGCTCAGCAGGGAGTCTGCTCCTCCCTCTCATGCTCTCTGTCTCTCATTCTCTCTCTCACAAACAAATACAATCTTAAAAAAAAAAAAAAAAAAAAAAAAAAAAATGAAGATACTCTTGATTTCTGGTATCTAACACAGTATGGTGTATACATAGAAGGCACAAAATAATGGTAAAGATTAGAGCCAGTATCTACTGACATTACAAAAGAATCAATAATTTTAAATATTAAACACTTTTTATAGTGATCCAAAAGAACACTGTTAGATTACTTTAGTTAAATTAAGCTCTAGAACAGTGCCATCCAATAGAAATACAATGCAAGTCATTTAATGAATTTAAATTTTTCTAGCGACCTGATTAAAAGAAACAGGTGAAATGAATTTCAACATTCATTCATTTTACTTGACATGTAATCAATATAAAAAGATATATATATCTTTATATATATATATATATAACAAGATACTCTTAGTTCTTTTTGTCTTACTATTATGGGCTGAATTGTGTTCCCTCCAAATTCATAAGTTGAAGTCCTAAAACCCAGTACACCTCACTATGTCACTGTATTTGGAGATAGGGCCTTTAAAGAGATAATTAAGAAAATGAGGTCATATGGGTGGGCCCTAATTTAATATGACTGGTGTCCTTATACGAAAAGGAGATTAGGACACGACAGAGGGACAATTATGTGAGGACACAGCTAGCAGGGAACCATGTACAAGCCAAGGAGAGAGGCTTCAGAAGAAATAAAACCTGCCGATACCTCTATCTTGAACTTCTAGTCTCTAGGATTGTTAGAAAACAAGTATCTGTTGTTATAGCAGCCATAGCAAATTAAGAACAGTGAGTCTTCACTGTGCATATCACACTTATAACACCTCTCAATTTGGAATAGCCACATTTCAAGTGCTCAATAGCCACATGTGGCCAGTGGCTACCACATAGGGCAGTGCAGCTCTAGAAAATGAAGCCTCATGAAAATACACCACAGAAAAAAGTTACAACTATGCTGATAGCAATAATTTCTCTGTAAACAGATGTCAACATGTATTTAATAAATATACTTCCTCTCAAGTTAAAACTTCAAACATCCTAAGAGCAAAACTACATTTCATTAACTAGAAAACTACTTCCTCAGCTGACAGTTTAAATAAGTACAATAAGCACAACTGGACTTCCCAATATACCTATCAGGTGCGTTATAGTCTCGCCCTTCTTTGCAACGACATCTTCGGACATCACAATGCTCATAGTGCTGCAGAAGTTCTTGATAAGCATTTTCCTCTAATTCCCAAGATGCATCTCTGTAAATGAAGAAAGATATAAAATACACTTTGAACTAAAATGTTACATAAAAGGATTAGTTATGAAATCTAAAAACAAAAACTTTTCACATACTTAGGAACAAGGATAAAACTTTTTCTTTTTAGGATTAATCATTCTCTTCAAGATATAAATCTATTAGTGTCATTTTATCCTGCAGTTAATTATTCTCACAGTGAATTTTCAAATGTTAAATGAAAAATTAGATATTTTCGGGGCGCCTGGGTGGCTCAGTCGTTAAGCGTCTGCCTTCGGCTCAGGTCTTGATCCCAGGGTTCTGGGATCGAGCCCTACATCAGGCTCCCTGCTCAGCGGGAAGCCTGCTTCTCTTTCTCCCACTCCCCCTGCTTGTGTTCCCTCTCTCACTGTGTATCTGTCAAATAAATAAATAAAATCTTTAAAAAAAATTTTTCTAAAACTTACATTTTTCCTAATATTTTACTTCTAATCTTTAAATTTCAAGTTTAGTAACATTATTTCTGGATTCCTCATCTTTAAGTATTAAGAAAATCCTTGTTAGGGCGCCTGGGTGGCTCAGTCGGTTAAGCATCTGCCTTCGGCTCAGGTCATGATCCCAGGGTCCTGGGATCGAGCCCCGCATCGGGCTCTCTGCTCAGCAGGGAGCCTGCTTCTCCCTCTCCTTCTGCCTGCCACTCTGCCTACTTGGGATCCCTCTCTCTCTCTGTGTCAAATAAATAAATAAAATCTTAAAAAAAAAAAAAAGAAAATCCTTGTTATACATTTTAAACCACATCGTGATTCTCTTAATTTATACATGCCATTTTGAAGTCTATTATATTGTGTATAAGTCAATCAATTAATACTGTACACAATTGAAGTATTTATTAAAGAGACTATAACTCAACTAATGAGACATTAAAGTCACAGTCCCTGCTCTCAAGAACTAGCAATCTGGGAAGAAGGAGGCAGTGGTAGGGACAGGTTTATATTTCCCCATTTAAGATGACTGCTTCTCTATGACAGACATAAGTGATTACTTCCATTGTTATTAAATCCTACATGTAAATTATCTTTTTGTCAAAAGGCTAAATGGTACTCACTTTTCAGGAATATGAATTCCCATTCTCAGCATCTCTTTCTGAAATATATCACTATTATTGCATATTGTGCATCTAAAGAAAAACACTCCTGCATTTATTGCTTGAACCTACAGTGGAAAACAGAAAATCTATTGTTAACAATTTAACACGGTATCAGGTCATAAATTATAATAGCTAACAGAACATGTCCTACTTTTCACTTAATATATTAGGAAAACATTTTCTATGCTAGTTCTCAAGCTTTGATAAACGAAGTTATTCTACTGCTAAAATTTTGAGATCTTTTTTCCCCAATGATAAAAAAATTAAGTTAAAGAATTGGCTGTTTTTAGCTTTACATCTATCTTTCTCAACCTTTTTATCCAATGTCATTTCTGTCCCCACATATCATGTTGTTCATCACTCTTAGTGAATAAAACAGTAAAAATATTGAACTACTTCAACTAGGAGGGATATTTAAATAAGTGTTACTATAAAACATCCTTGGTTCTGTTTTTAATTCAATCTCTAAGCTAGTTTTCTTCCTAAAAGGGGAGAAATATAGAACCTACTCTCACTGCTTCAGCAAATACAAATACAGAACCAGCAGGCAGAGGGTACTCAGGAACAGAAAACTATAAACCTACTAGAAAGAGTAGCCAATCCCCAATAAAAAAAAAAAAACTAGTAGCACACATTTAACAATTATTTAACCCTACTGTGTAAGTAGCAAACACTATGCTATATACCAAAAAGAGAAACAAAATAACTTAGATCCTACTTCAAGGAATAATTGTGAGATACAATTATAATACTTTATAAAAGTGTGGTGTGTGTTTGTGTGTGTGTGTGTTTTAAAGTATATACATGGAAGAGAAAGGAATAAGTACCTAAGGCTGCGTAAGAGCCTGACAAAAATGTCACAGGAATGGCAAGGTCAAAGCTAAGTTTGGAAGAGGAAACAAAGGTTTGTCAGGAAAACAGGACAAAAGGCATTACAAGGATAGGGAATTGCACATATCAAGTCTCCATGGCAAGAGAGAGCACAATGTGATCAGGGAACTAATTAATAATATGCTTAGGGATTACATGATGGCAATTACATTACATGTCTAACTCAGTAATGAGGTTAGACAGGGAAATCAAAGCCAGTATTAATAGAATAAGGTATGCAGGAGAAAAGGCCAGTTAGTAGGCCCCTTCAAAAGTCTAGTTTTGTTTTTTTTTTTTTAAGTGTCTAAAGTTAAATCACAGAGGGTTTTAGGCAGAGGTTAGCAACAAAAAAAAAGATACACAAAAAATATCTATTAGGTAGACCTGATATACTTGGGAATAGTTTATGAATGATAAAGAAAACAAAAGAATTCAGGTTCAAAGAACACTAGTAGCGGGGTGCCTGGCTGGCGTGGTCGAAAAAGCATGCGACTCCTGGGTCTTGGGGTCATGGGTTTGTGCCCCATATTGGATGTAGAGATTACTTAAATAAATTAAAATAAAAACAAAAATAAAAAGTGGGACACACAAAGAATGTCAGAGGAAAGCAACAAGTTACTGAAATCTCTGAACCTAACGGGCCTTTAGGAGTAATTGGACACAGATATTAAGATCGTAGTAAATAGATATGATACAAGGGAGTGTCTAATATGGAGGAAAAAAACAACATAGGGCATAAGGAAGATACAAGACCACTGCAATGATGGAGAAATCCAAACTGAACAATAGTGGCAATTCTCTATATACACAGAATGAAGTTCCCATCAGCTTTAAAATATTAATCTGCACTCTCTCCGTATAAAATTCCAATGAATATACCATTGCAGAGGTCACAAATGATGAAATATGCTTAACTATATATAATTCTCAAGCTATTGCATAGGACTGTTCTTCCTTCAAGTCTTATATTAATGAAGTTTAGAGATTAAAAAAATTTTTCTTTGGGTATTGTTATGTAATAGGGTAGACTCCATTTACTATTTCAGTTAAGACTTGTTTGACAGAATGGAAAAGGCACTGTAGCTCCTTTACAGAACATGACTCAAGAATTATTTCTAACTGGTCTCTAATCAGGTTAACAATTGCATGTTCATATTTAGGTCACAGACAGGTGTCCATGTGGCTGTGATTTTATATTATATTTGCATAAAGTAGACCTACATTTTTGTAAGTAATATTGACTTTTTAATGACACGATTAGAAATTTGGTATTTTCAGTGCTCACAAAAAAGCCCTATGAATACTAGAGTCAAGTTTGAGAACCTCTCTGTGTTTCATTACTAACAAATAACTGAAGCAAGTCTTTTTTATTTTTCTTATTTGTTGAATGAGGCAAATCTTAATTTGAAAAATAACATGCGCTTATAAAATTAACAAGATAATAGATTTGGCAGCAATTACATTCATTCAAATATAAACTCTTAAGATAAATTACTTTTGTAAAATTCTCATACAGTGTTAACTTCTTTCTCATTAGGTGAAGATAACTTTTCATGATATTTATGAACTGCACTCCCCGGATACTTTTACGAACACTTCTTTATAAGAACTAACAGAATTTATAAAATTTACCCAACAAAACAGGCTCCATCCTGACACTTTTAACAGAATAATCCTAAATATAAAAAAGTTCGAGGCTCATGCAAAAAAAATACAAATTAATCACTCTAATGTTTTTCTTTACCCAAATCATGTTTTTATTAATAAAACAAGTAAAAACGGATTTATCAATCTTCACACAGAACTGCAGGTGAAGGCGTAGTTTTAAAACAAAATGCACCATATACGTAAGGGCTTTGGTTCTGGTCTAATTAACTAGGATTGTCATTCTTCTTCCCATATACCAGATGCAAAGCCTAGAAGTCAAGGCTTTGACATTCATATAGATCACCTGTAATAATCCTACTTATTTAAAAAATATCTATTTACAGACATCTACAGGGGATGACAGTCACCATTATCTCCTACCTTTTGTTACATTTTTAGCACTTCCCTTCACCCCATTGTAAGCATAGATATCTAATTTCATAATTCTGATTTTTTTTTAAATGTATAGTTCTTTTTCTTGATTTCATTTAGTTATATACATTCTTGGCCATATTTACTTTCTTTATAAAAATAAATCAACAAAATAAAGAGATGGCTTGAGGTTGCTTCAGTGTTCAAGTTTGCTTTTCTTTTTTCCAGCTTTTCTTCAGTTGTCCTAAATATGACTAGTCTCATTTTGTAAGTACACATGATACTGCCACCAAGTCAGGTTTAGATACTGATGGTCCCAACAGTAAGGCATTTAAACTTCTCCAGAAACCAAGGCTATAGCTACTGCTGCTATTGCTGGTTTTGAAACCCCAATTACCCCAATAGTAATCTCTTGTGAAAATTCTGTGGGACACCAGGCAGATGAAGCCAGCTTAACCTTGTTGCTCCGTCAGTGGGTTAAAAATCTTTTAAGCTTCCCTGTGGAAGATTAACACTGTATTGTGTCACCCACTGCTAAAGTCAATATATAGTGTGACTTTATAGACATAAGTCTTGTAGTATTTCCTGCAATTCACTGGGCATCATCTGTCTGTATGTCTTCACGGAACATCGGCACTCATGAGGGCAAAGTACAGAATAAGTAGAGGAAAGTTATTTTGTGCAGTTTCATTTCACTGAAGTTTTTTATTTTAAGGCACTGCTTCTCTCAGGTAAGGCTTAAAAAGGGACATGATTGTGCTTAATCACTAAAAGGAGAAAAGAAAATCAGTTAACAAAAGACTATTACACTATACATAGAAATAGAAGAAAATAATAAAGAAGAAAAGAAATCACTTAAACTCAAGAGACAGGTACAGTAGGAAAAGCTCTGGGGTATTTCACTACATGTTTTTACAGACAATGCATGCTGCTTTCCTTTTCATCTTTAGACCCTGGATGCTGGCTTCACAGAGTGGAGACATTTTTAAGGAAGACAAAGACAAGGCCAAGAGTACCACGAAATCATGAAGTTTTCCCCCTGTCCATTGGCACCAGGAGTCAGCAGTTTTTAAAGAGTTAAACCTTGTTTCTTTTCTTCATGTAAGTAGTGTTTCACCTAAAGCTTTAAAAAAAAAAAAAGAAAGAAAGGCATGGGGTGCCTGGGTGGCTCAGTCAGTTAAGTGGCCAACTTTTTATTTCAGCTCAGGTCATGATCTCAGGGTCCTGGGATCAAGCCCCATGTTGGGCTCCATGCTCAGCAGGGAGTCTGCTTGAGGATTCTCTCTCCCTGTTCTCCCTTTGTCCCTCCCCCTACTCACACTCTCGCTCCCAATAAACAAATCTTTAAAAAAAGACAAAGAAAACCACTGTTCTATTTCTTCCTCTTATCAAAATTCAGTAGTGACATGAGGGGGAAAAGGTATTGGGCACTGGGTGTTATATGCTGGTGATGAATCACTAAATTCTACTCCTGAAAGATATAGTACACTATATCTTAACTAACTTGAATTAAAAAAAAAAAAAAAGGTACTGGGAATACCTAGGCATTAATACATTGAGAATTATCCACAATGGGCTACTGGTAATACTGTACATGGTTAGGCAGCAGACAATCAAGTCTTTCAGCAGATTACCTTTCATGTGATGAATTTCAACTGCTCATGACATTACATTGAGGTATTATTAGCTCTGTGGGCTGACATTTAACATTAGCACACCACCATCTTGCCGTACCTTCAATTTGACAAAATCCTATGAGGCAGTGGAACTTTGATGACAGACTAGTTTCTTGAACTTCAAATGTGATTTTAGAGATATAGGGCCTTTTGGCTCAGAAACGCCTTGGTATCTTACACTGTTCACAACAGATTAAGGCTGTTAAGAATGGTTCAAAGAAATACAGGCAGTACAACACAACTGAGACCCCTCATCATTTTCTGTGTCTTGAGTCCTTGGTGTTTTGATGGTGGACCTTTGATCTTTGGGTTTTGGTGGTACGGGATCTACAAATCCAATATTGTCATAAAAGTTATGAACAGCGCTAAAAAATAAAATGTGGTCCTCGGGCGTGAAAAAGAATTTCTTTGGTTAATGTCAGTGTCAGTCTGGAGTTGTCTATTACAGATTCTCAACTGCTGCCTTTCTTTGAGTGAAGGTACTTGGGATATAGAATTTGATCTTTTCAGGTGCCTTTGAGTTAGATTATTTTCCATTTCATTGACCTCAGATTTTAGTTTATCCAGCTTTTTCTTTTGAATCTCAAATTCTCTTTGAAGTCGTTCCATTCTGGCCTTTTGGTGTACCAATAGAGCTTGAGTGTAGACAGCAGCATCAGACCCCATACTCAACCTCTGTGCTTCACTCATTCTATCCACATGTGCTATAAAGTAGGGTCCATGAGGTGCTGAATATTCTGTTTCTACATAATGATCAGGATGGCTTAGAAGATTTTTAAGTTCAAAGGCAGGGGATACCACCCCTGGTGAAACTGCAGGGGTTTACTAGGATAAACTGTAATTTTGAAAGTATATTTTGTACTAGGTTGAGTGATCACTACTTGAGAAGAAGTTGCATAATTATTGCCTATTGTTCGACTCACTCATGTACTTTGACTATTATTAGTACTTTTAAGACTTTCTTGAAATATAAGAGGATTTACAACATCTCCTAAATTTAAAAAATACTTTTGTGAATAACCTGTAATCAATAACATTTTATTTTACTAAACAATAATAAAAGCCAAGCTCTAAAAAAAAGTGTTAAACTTAATTAAATCCTTTGTTATTTGGCATTCTATTAACTGTAACTGTCTCTCAGTTGGCACTTTCATACATGTACACTATTGTATTTGATGTTATCAATAAGTGAGATCTTTTTAAAAATCTTCAAGAATCTTCTGAATCAAATAAATACTAAAGTGTTTAATGTTATGTGTTTCATGATATTTACTTAAAAACTTGTCATCGGGGGCGCCTGGGTGGCTCAGCTGGCTAAGCGTCTGTCTTCAGCTCAGGTCATGATCCTGGGGTCCTAAGTCTTGCTCCCTGCTCAGTGGGGAGTCTGCTTCTCCTCCTCCCTCTGCCCTTCCCCCCGCTCATGCGCGCTCTCTCTCTCAAATAAATAAAATCTTTTAAAAAAACAAAACAAAACAAAAAAAGGGGCACCTGGGTGGCTCAGTCATTAAGCGTCTGCCTTTGGCTCAGGTCATGAAATCGAGCCCCGTATCGGGCTCCCTGCTCGGCGGGAAGCCTGCTTCTCCCTCTCCCACTCCCCCTGCTTGTGTTCCCTCTCTCGCTGTATCTATCTCTGTCAAATGAATAAATAAAATCTTTAAAAAAAAAAACAAAAAAAACCCCCAAAAACCGGTCATCAGGTTTGACATACAAGGTGGCTTTCAAAAAGAATACCTTTAATTCATTAAACAGTAATCAGTCCCTGTCAAGAAGCTGTGATAAAGTGTTTACATAGTTTTTTTTTTTAAAGGCCTCAACATTTAAATATCTTAGCTTCCAGTTAAATTAATCATTTCACATATCTTAGTTTTCTAAGCTTAAATATGTAAATGAAGTTGGGAATTAAATCTGTGTTTTATTCATTGTGAAATACAGACAAAATCTTAGGTTAAAACAGTAAAAACTTTTAAGTGTAAATATACATTAAAAGGTAGTGTTCTAAAGTATTTTAAAATATTAGTTGTACACTTCAATAGAGCAAATTTTATACGTAAAATATGCTTTGATAAAGCTGTTTTTAAGTTACAAGTAGAGGTAAAATACACAGGTCAACTCTTTACAATTTAAAATTCAAATCAGGGGTGCCTGGCTGGCTCAGTCAGAGGAACATGCAACTCTTGATAATGAGTCTGAGGCTCCCACTGGGTGTAAAGATTATGTAAATAAATAAGTAAATAAACCTTAATAAAATAAAATATAAAACAAATTAAAATTCAAATCAGCTAGGAACAAATTTTATATCAGATAAAGCTTACAAAATAACTTACCTGTAAACAGTCTCTATGAAACCAAGCATTCTTACAACAAGGACTTCGTAATATGCTGTAAGTTGGAATAGGCTCGATAAATTCCAAGCAAATGGTACATGGTAAGGAGTCTCTATAATTATTAGATGAAATTATTTGAACAGGTCGATGTTTCCAACAAAATGACCTAAAATGTAAATTATTTAAAAACAACATCTAATAAATTACAAAACACAATGAGACTACCATTACAATTCGCATTTATAAGAGGAAACTCATTTGTATCTCACTCATAATTAACCTACAAGACTGGAACTTTGGCACTCTTAATCAGTCTCACAAACTATGACCAAGGAGAGCAGGATTTTTATAATGTGAACCTTTTGGTGGTAAGACTTAACTCCTAGAGGGGCGCCTGGGTGGCTCAGTCGGTCAGGTGTCTGCCCTTGTCTCAGGTCATGATCCCAGCATCCTGGGATCGAGCCCCGCCTTGGGCTCCCTGCTCAGTGAGGAGCCTGCTTCTCCCTCTCCTCCCTGCTCCTGCTCTCTCTTGCTAGCTCTCTCTCAAATAAATAAAATCTTACAAAAAAAAAAAAAAAAAGACTTAACTCCTAGAATTTCAGTAACTAGTATTATGTTGAGAATCCTATGTAATATTGTTAGCAACACCATTATACTCAATATTGTACAAAATTAAAGGAACTTAAAAAGAAATATTTTAATTATGTAACATAAAATACAAATAAAAACTTATTCCAAACCCACTAAATTTAGTTCCATTTGCATTTTCTAAACTGCAGTTTTGTACATGCTAACAATCCATTAAATAGGTCAAGAACACAAAGACTAAAAGAAATAGAACACTCATAATATCAAATACTAAAATTCATAAATCTTGATGTTTAAAGCTGGATTCAGAAAGTAAATATTGTCAGGGGCACTCCAGGGCACAATATTTATTTTTTGGACTCCACCAAATCTAAATGCCTTCAATTTACTCAATGAGAAATACATATGGCTCTGTGGAAGAAGAGTGGACCATAATAAAGAGTGACATAAAAATCTAGAATTATGTAAGGTGGAAATTTTTACAAAATATTAATAAATTAACAATTTCATATTATATTCCAGAGCTGAAGATGAATATTAATTGTTAAGCCCATTCAATTCTGGCAATTCCCAAGACTTTGCAGATAGAGATGACTCCACAAAGGAGGGGGGAAGCAATTTTAAATATATATAAAACATATATGTAACATATATGTGTAAACTCACATGTGCAGCTCTGAAAAGAAATTTTACAAAGGATTTATATCATTGGCATATCCATACCCATTTTCCATTTTTCCTTAACATTCATCTTTCATATTCAACAATTAATTAACTTACGCAAAATTGCCAGTAAATTGGAAAATACATTCTCTCTGAAGTCCACATGGGAAATGATAACTTCGTTTACATCGGGGTGCAACACATCCAATTGAAGCACCAGTTTTCTTGCAAATACAGCATTTCTAGAAGAAAATATGAAAACAGAGGTCATAACATACAAAATCTGAGTAATATAGTATGACCAAGTTATAAATGAATATTCCTGTGGGGAGTCTGAAAATTATTTTCATCATACAACAGCTATGATGACAGTTTATTAAAGCAATTTCTGAAAAAACTGTTCTACCCAGAAACAGTCTAAAGACACTAAAGATTCACTCCTATAACAATTTCTGGTAAAAGAGTCATCTCTAATCTAACATGTGGATGGGACAGAGAAGCTTTTCCTTCCTACCTGGCTAAAATATTTTCAACTGAAGGGTTTTGTAAACATAATGGCTATACATTAAAGTCTCAAATCTCAATAAAAAACACATAAATAGGAAATATTCATCAAGGAAAACAGCAAAACAATATTAAAAACCAATCTGTGAAAAAAGTCAGCTAGGATCACCGTATCCTAACCAAATGAAAAAGTGAGATTATGACTTGAGCCAAAACCAAGAGTGGGACGCTTAGGTGACTGAGCCACCCAAGTGCCCCAGAAATAGAGTCTTTGTAAATGTAATTAAGTTAAAGATCTCAAGATGAAACCATCCTGGATTTAGGGTGGTCCCTAATCAAATGATTGGTGTCCTTCTAAGTGAAAGGAGAGGGAAATTTAAGACACATACTCACAGAGGGGAAGACCATGTGAACATGTGCAGCTGGAAGCAGAGACTAGAGTTATGCTGTTACAAACCAAGGTTACCAGCAGCTGCCAGAAACTTGGAGAGAAGCGTGGAAAGGGATTCTCCCCTCACAGCTCCCAGAAAGAACCAATCCTTCTGACAGCTTGATTTGGAATTTCTAGTCTCCAGAATTGTGAGAACAAATTTCTGTTTTAAATGACTCGGTTTGCTGTAATTTATTATGGTAGCCCAAAGGAACCAAATACAATACCGCTGCCACTAACTAAAATATAACAGTGGTATAGGAATACAAAGACTATTAGATGATTAAAGCATTACTAAGATACAGAGCAGTATCTAAAATATCTTGGAACCCTTGAGAGAGCCATTATAAAATGGTCACTGATGAAGGGATTATACAGTCTTATGCTGACCCATGAAATACCACTAGGTTATTGGAGAATACCTTGCCAACCTGAGGCTTTTCCAGTAAACTGACATACGGAACTCTAGCTTAATGTCGCAAATGGAGACAACTTCTTCAGGATAAAGATATTCTCAAAGGTTCAGAATAGGGGAGCCTGGGTGGCACAGTCGGTTGAGCATCCGACTCCGTTTTGGCTCAGGTTATGATCTCAGTGTTGGGAGGATCAAGCCCCGAGTTGGGCTCCACGCTTGGCGCAGAACCTGGCTTGATATTCTCTCTCCCTCTCCCCCACCCCTCCTGCTGATGCGCTCTCTCTCTCTAAAATAATCTGGGCACCTGGGTAGCTCAGATGGTTAAGCCATCTGCCTTCGGCTCAGGTCATGATCCCAGGGTCCTGGGATCAAGTCCCGCACTGGGCTCCCTGCTCCCTGGGGAGCCTGCTTCTCCCTCTGTCTCTGCCTCGCTCTCTGTCTCTCATGAATAAATAAATAAAATCTTTAAAAAAAAATAGAAAATAAAATAAAATAATCTTAAAAAAAAAAAAAAGGTTCACAATATAGTCAGAGAGGATTCAGATGTTTTAAGAAAAAGATATTTCCAAACTGCACAGAGACCTTTTGAGGTCATCTTTCACCACAAGTTCACTATCATCAGGAGGTTGAGGAATTTTGATACTAATACTCTCACATAGTCCTTAGATAAATGCCACTGCTAACCTTTCTCCCAAGGTTTTCTCTTGTGTCCTACAGCCTCTATTTTACCATCTGGCCCCCAGCATCCTCAACATCTTCAAAAATAATTGCTTCCATTTTTTTTGCTTCAACTAAGATAAAGGTCTCTATATGCTTGCTTCCCTTACAGAATTTCTTGAGTGAAGCTACTTATTTTCCCATCCTCCTTTATTTTCATCCAGACTTGGCAAGGGTTGGGAGTAGGATATGGAAAAAGGCAAGGGGGACAATCAGAACATTATTTTAGTTCTCTGTTGCAGGTTGTAGGCCATAAATTTGCCTTCATACTTTAAAAAATCTGGTCCTTTGAGCCTAATGATATCTACCCTCTGTCACCTACTAGCTTCCTCCACACTTTGGCACCTTTCTCTAGCTTCCTCCACACTTTGGCACCTTTGGTATCTTAATTCTTGCTACCCCTTTGTAAACAACTTCGACATTGATGAGACAACCTTTCTTTGACAGTTATGATGTGTCCCTTCATCACTACTCCAGTGTAATAATGAATCCTGTCATCACCCAAAACTGCTCCACCACTGAAACCATCAGTTCCAGTTATATTCTCTGGACAAAATTCCCTGTACTTCCAACTTTCTCATTTTTTTTAACCTTCTCATTTTCTAACTCTCATTATTTTTTTTTTAAAGATTTTATTTATTTATTTGACAGAGAGAGAGACACAAGTGAGAGAGGGAACACAGCAGGGGGAGTGGGAAAGGGAAAAGCAGGCTTTCCGCCAAGCAGGGAGCCAGATGCGGGGCTCGATCCCAGGACCCTGGGATCATGATCTGAGCCAAAGGCAGACACCTAACAACTGAGCCACCCAGGCACCCCTAACTCTCATTATTTCTACTCAGACCAGGTGGAAACCTACAATCCTTTCCTTGCATTATCCTGGAGAACATGAGAACACAATGAACAAAGGTACACAATGTCACAGAATGTCCACAAGAGGTGGAGATATCATAAATTACTGGTCTGCATAGCTGTGTAATTTCCACCTCAACCCATCATGCCAACCCAGCAACTGAGGTATAAGAATGAAAAGTGAACATCTGGGTTGACTCAGGATTAAAGGTTTGAAGAACAGCAGAGTGGAAGTATGGTCATAATTCGGATGGTAGGAGTGGGTGAAATGATAGATAGGTTGGAATAAAATAAGGAAGTGAAATCAGCACTGTCACATATATTATTCAGGGTTGGTTAACCTCGCTTTTATTTGCAAATACACAAAAAGTTCTTCTAAAATATACCTTATTTGACAAAAATAAGCCTTTGAACAAAAAATCAAAGTCTTATAAATTTCCAGTAGGGAAACGGATGGAAAAAACTTCCCTAGTATGATCATACTTATAGTATTTAGTATAATGAGTAAAACAATTTACTTACCAGTTTAGAAGCCCTGTTCACTTCTTTCCTGATGTCTTCTATTAGAAAACCATAAACTCCTTCTTCTTCTTTACCTCTCTGCCAAATTCCACTTGACATCAACTATAAATATATTCTCAATTAGAAAATAGACCTTAAGAAACTAGTTTGAAATATATATAAATGTAAAATGTGTGAATATATAAATATATATGCATGTGTTTGTATATATTAATATACACACACATATAATATATATAATGTTCCAATAAAAAATGGACATAACTTGAATTTCAAGCACCTCTTATCTATAATAGTTATTTTTCATGGTCAAAGTAAGAGGCTACTCACATTCCTTGATTTGGAAGACATTGTACATTAACAGTTCATATAACCAAAGTGGTTTCTAAAAGTATTCCAGGAAATAACAGAAAAAGGAAGAATGCAAGGCAGAAAACATCTGTAATGAATGAATGAAGCTTTAGAAAAAAAGGCGATAAATACCAAAAGGTATAAATGTAATAATAGTAAACACTATGGCAATAATTCAGTTTATCAGTGATATTTCAGGCTAACTTTAAATGTAGCTGGATTCTGAATCATAAAAGGTGTATTTATGGAAGCCTATTGAATCATGGTTAACATAAATGTTTGAATTTTTAAATATCTTTTAACTTCAGTTTAAATATGTTAAGGAAATATGAATCAAAAAAATGGATGGAACTGTGAATAAGAAATCCTGGCTTGCAAACCAGGCTCTGTGTCCAACTTTCTGGAATTCTAGGCAAGTAATTTAATGTCCCTCACCTTAAACAACAAAAATAAAAACTGTACTAGATTGTCTCAAGTCTCGTTAAGCTCTAACATTCCATTACCATTTATAACATTACTGCATTTTCCTGTTCACAGTGAAATAGAATCTTGTAAGTGTTGAGCCTAGGGTGGGTATGTTTTGAATTATTACACTCATTAATGAAAAACAGAATACAAAGGAAATTTGATCAAATTAAATATATTAATTCAAAGCTACTTCAAATTTGTGATTAGAGAAGAGGATTATTTTAATCAATATAATATATCCTAGAGAAACAACAAAAAAAGTAGACATTACTTAAGAATTGGTTATGAAAAAAAAAAAAACCCAATTCTCCTAATTCTACTGCATAAAAAGTAAAATAAACTCTCAGAAAAATGAAAAGGTTTCCTTTGGTGATACAAAATATAAGACTTCCAACTTACAAATAAATTTGGAATGCCAAATTCATGTTCCCTTAAATCTTGGTACAAAGTAATTAGGTTCCTAGACAAGTCTAGAAGTCTATTTAACCCACAGGGTACTTGAGATACAAAACTATAGTCTTAGACAACCACCAAGAAATATGTTAGATGGTTTCTCAAGGAAGCATCTAGAGTTTTAACATGGATGCCGGGGTGGGTATAATAATAAATCTACAAATTTGTTGATACTTCTTCTTTTAAGAGACGGGGCCTAATTCCCTTCCCCTTGAATGTGGGCTAGACTTAATGACTCACTTCTAACAGAATAAAGTAAAAGTGACAGTAGTATGTGACTGTGAAGACTAGGTCATATGGTTCTATCTTGGTGTCTTGTCTGTCCGTCCCTCCCTCCCTCTTTCATCACTTACTCTGGAAGAAGTCAGATGCCATGCTGTGAGTACCCTACAGGGGTACCCAGGAAGTAAGGAATAGAGGCCTCCTGCCAACAGGTAGTAGGTACTAATGCCAAAAGCCATGTGAGTGAGCCATCAGAGGTGGATCCTCCAGCCCAGTCTAACCTTCATATGACCGAACGCTGGCTGACATCTCACTTGCAACCTCATGAGAGCCCCTGAGCCAGAACTATCCAGTTCAGCCAATACCAGATTCCTGACCCTCAGAAAATGTTTGAGATAATTGTTTAAGCTGCTAAAATTCAGGATAATTTGTTAAGTGGCAATACATAACTCATACAGTATCAAGAAATATTGTGTCTATTAACTGCAGCCTTGGCAGGCTAAGGCAGTGATGGTGCCATTAAGATCTTAAGGCACAGATTTAGTGAGGTGAAAAGTTGGTGGAGGGAAGGGGAAACAAATGAGACACTAATTCTCAATATGAAATCACTTTTTCTTTCTTCCGAGTGACCCATAAATTCACCTATTTCCTTGTCCACAAATATTTACCACCTTTATTTAGAACTTTTCTTTCTAGGTTGTCTGCAAAATAAATACTTTCCTTCTCCTCCCTGAACCTTCAAACAACTCTTTTCTGAGATTTATCACTAGCAACAATGGAAACAAGAAAGTGGTAAAAAGATAACTCCCTTAGAGATCTAACCATTTTTTCCTTTTTTCATTTAGGCTCTAAAGGGTTAGGCAAAAATAAACAGATAATGATGACAGGTCTTCCCTCATACATACCAAATAATTTCACAATCTTAGAATTTGATAGATGAAAAACCTGATTTTACGTACAGGCAAAATGAGATCCAGAGAAGCAAAATGACTTATCCAATTCTCAGAAACCAGCCATCAAAATCTGTCTTCTTTAGAAGAGTATCAAATTTCCAGCATTTAATTATAAATTATACTCACCAAACAATAGTAATGTACAGTGAGATTCCATTTCTCATTAGTTTTCTTTTCTCCATATTTATTAGGACAGTCATCATTTTTTCGACAAAAAACACAAGCTAACAGTGAAAAAAGTAAATAGATATAAAAATATTTTTAAATTTTTAAAATAAAACCTATGGAATTGGAGCTCTCAAGTGATGTATTCAATTCTTTCTGAGAGCAAATCACATTATATTATCAGTAACTTAAAATTTTTAACACTTATTTCTAAAGCAATAAACATTGTTTTAGACTTTACATTTTTAAATTAATTTTAATAATGAATTCCAGTGTATAATTAAAATGGCAACTTGTAGGGTAACATCACAGAAAATAATGGATTAGGAAACTCCAAAACTCTATCTCCCCACTAAAGCAACAAATTAAGCTGCCAAAAACTGTCAGAATCAACTTTTCAGAAATTCTGAAATCTAATTTTAAAACTTATAACAATGAGGAGAATGCTCAATAAAGAAACAGAATGGTAAATTCTGATAAGCACTCTGTAGCATTTTAACTTACCTGCCTACCATCCCCCACTCTCCAGCTGAGCAATGAATGGCCTTAGGTTCGATGGCCCATGTTCCAGGTTTGGATTGTCCAAGAGGAGATAAAATGAACCTTGTTCTTAAAGAAAAGTGATTGTGTGTTTTGATCTGCGTGGTGGATCCCTGAGGGATGGGCTCAGATGCTTGCCCTTGTTTTGCCTGCCTCAGAACTTTCTCTGTCAAAAGTGTTTAAGACAAATACACTAGATGAAGCAGCTTGGAGTTAAGGGTAACAGATAGGACAAGCAGGTGACAGACCAAAAGACCTACAAAAGAAGAAGCTGGGAAAAGGAGATACATGGGTAAATAAGGGCTTTGAAAAGCTCCCACAGATAACAGGGAATCTAGAGGACACATACATGCTCAAGGCTGGATGTGTGCTCAGAAAAGACCCCAGAAACCCTAAGCTTTCACCTCTGGCTGATCTTTATGTAAGCCAATATGAAAAAAGAAAGACCCCCAAATCAGTAACAATTTTAACCTTAAAGAGCTAGAAAAATAAGAGCATATTAAGCCAAAAGCTAGCAGAAGGAAGGAAAAAATAAACACTACAGCATAGATAAATGAAATAGAAAACAAAAACAAGAGAATCAATAAAAACTGAAGTTGGTTTTCTGAAAAGATCAACGAAACCGACAAAACTTTAGCCAGACTGACCTAGAGAAAAAGAGTAAATTCAACACTGAGGAAAAAGCTACAGAAATCAAAACAGTGTTGTAGTGGCATAAGGACAGTGATATAGATCAATAGAGGAAAAGAGGCCAGAAATAAACATATATATCTATGGTCAATTAATTTTGAACAAGAATGCCAAAGTTATTCATCAGGGAAAAACAGTCTCTTCAATAAGTGGTACTAGGACAGCTTGATAGCCACATGCAAGATAATGAAACCTAACCCCTGATACCATAAACAAAAATTAAATCAAAACAGATCAAAGATGGGGTGCCTTGGTGGCTCAGTCAGTTAAGTGTCTGACTCTTGATTTTGGCTCAGCTCATGATCTTGGGGTCCTGGGATCATGCCCCATATCAGGCTCTGTGCTAAGCGGGGAGTCTGCTTAAGATTCTCTGCCCCCCCACCCCTCCCCCAGCTCGCAGTCTCTCCAATAAATAAATAAATCTTTTAAAAAGCACAACAGATCAAAGACCTAAACATAAGCACCAAAACTAAACTCTTAGAAGAAAATATAGGGGTAAATCTTTATAACCTTGGACTGGCAATGGTTTCTTAGAGATCACATGAAACCAAGGGCAAAAGTAAAAATGAAAAAAAAGAAAATAAACTGGACTTCATCTAAGTTTTAAACTTTTATGCAAAGGACACTAAAGAGAGTGGAAAGACAATCTATAGAATGGGAGAATATATTTAGAAACCATATACCTGTTAAGGGTCTAGTGTCCAAAATGCACAAGAAATTCTTAGAACTCAACAACAAAACACAAACCAATTTTAAAATGGAGCAAATGATGTGAATAAACATTTTTCCAAAGAAAAAATATAAATAGCCAATAAGCATATTAAAAGATGTTTAATATCATTAATCAGGGAAATGCAAATCAAAACCACAATGAGATATTACTTCACATCCGTTAGGATGGCTATAATCAAAATGTCAAAAAATAACAAATGTTGGCAAGGATCTGGAAAAATAGGAATCCTCACACACTGCTGGTGGAAATGTAAAATGGTACAATGACTTAGGAAAAATAATTTGACAGTTCCTCAAAAACTTAAACATAGTTACTGTATGACACAACAATTCCACTCCTGGGTATATATGCCAAAGAACTGAAAATGGATGTTCAAATACTTGTATACTAATATTTATAGCAGCACTGTTCTCAACAGCCAAAAAGGGAAAACAAACCAAGTATATATCAATGGATGGATGAATGGATAAATTAATATGTTATATCCATACAATGGAATATTATTCTGCTGTAAAAAGAAATGAAGTATTGATACCTACTACAACATGGATGAGCCTAGAAATATTATGCTAAGTAAAAGAAGCCAAGCACAAGAGGTCACATACTATATGACTCCATTTATATAATAGATTACATTATCCAGAATAGGTAAATCCACAGAGACAGACACAAAAGCGGATTGGTGGCTTCCAGGGACCAAGGAGAAGGGAAATGAAAAGTAACTGCTTAATGGGTAGTTTCCTTTGGGGATGATGAAAATGTTCTGGAACTAGATAGTGGTGATGGTTCTCACTCCCCCTGCTTGTGTTCCCTCTCTCACTGTGTCTCTCTCTGTCAAATAAATAAAATCTTTTAAAAAATAATAAAATAGTTAAAATGGTGAATTTTGGGGTGCCTGGGTGGCTCGGTCGTTAAGTGTCTGCCTTCGGCTCAGGTCATGATCCCGGGGTCCTGGGATCGAGCCCTGCATCTGGCTCCCTGCTGGGCGGGGAGCCTGCTTCTCCCTCTCCCACTCCCTCTGCTTGTGTTCCCTCTCTCGCTGTGTCTCTCTGTCAAATAAATAAATATAATCTTAAAAAAAAAAATGGTGAATTTTATGTTATGTGTACTTTACCATAATAATAATAGTTTTTAAAAGGCAAACTGTAGAGTCAGGAAGATCTGAGTTAAATCTTGGCACTACACTCTTGCTGTGTAACCTTGGACAAGTATAATTAAAAGGGTGTGGCAGGTACATATAACTGAATAGACATTAGTATAATTATCAATTTTTCTAACTTATGATGTTTACTTATACAGAAAATTTCTAATAAAACAATGAGAAAAACACTAGCTAAAGAGAAAAGACTGAGAATCTCAAGGCAGCAGATGAATACAAGATGAAAGGAGCCTGAATCTCTAAGTGATTGCATGGAGCAGAAACTCCCCGTTTGTTCCAACTCCCCTAACCAATCCACATTGAATTGTAACATAAGCCAAGTAATAAACTTTTGTTGTGTTAAACCAGTAAGACCTCAGCATTTACCTATTACAGCAGCTAATCTTATTTACTAATTATTAGCTTAAAATAAACAGTCTTATTACTAATTATTTAGCTAATACATGTAATCAAGAATGGATGTTATGCATTGAAATGGTACATCTGTTAACAGACTACTCACAAAATAGATTCCAGGACTGGAAAAAAACATCATGAGCTAATACTTAATGCCGTTAAAATATCTCCCCTATATTTGCCTCCCTCACTATAGGTTAATGAGATAAGCCATAACTGAAAGCCCTTTCCTCAATCTTTCAAAAGATTTCAACTCCCCTTCGTTTTGACCACATCAACTCTAGCAAATTGCCATTTATTTATTGGACATCTTATACCAGCAGCTCTCATCTTAATTCCTTCATTCCCAGTGCCTATACTTTTAGTTCTAAGTGTGCATGCAGCTATCCTTTTCCTATCGAGGAAAAGGAATACAAGGAATGAGCTGAGACTACAGAACAGAAGTACTCATGATGAGCGCTGGATGGAGATGCATTTGCTATTATGCTGTGGACCAGTAGCTCTTCCATTTGTTCCCTTCCTCCCTTCATCCAGATATGGAAACACTGGATGCAGAACAGACTAGGTTTCAGGCATGCGTTTTTATAAGTAGACTGCTTTTGTTTGTATTTGTTGTTTTTGAATTTTAATATTTAAAATTCAGTAACATTGTTCTGACTTCACTATATTAAGATCCCCTCCTAACTATGACAAATGATACTGGCTGTATTAAAATAATGACACAGGGGCGCCTGGGTGGCTCAGTCGTTAAGCGTCTGCCTTCGGCTCTGGTCATGGTCCCAGGGTCCTGGGATCGAGCCCCACACTGGGCTCCCTGCTCTGTGGGAAGCCTGTTTCTCCCTCTCCCACTCCCCCTGCTTGTGTTCCCTCTCTCACTGTCTCTCTCTCTCTGTCAAATAAATAAATAAAAAATCTTAAAAAAAATAATGACATACACACATATAAGTAAAAAAACTGAGTCAATCTTAGGAAAAATACTAAGTAAATAACAGTAAAGATAGTATTTGCAGTCTACAAATACATGAAGGTAGACTATGAATTACTAAGTTTCAGAACAATGAGCACAGTGGATAGAAGTCTGTAGGTAAAAGCAGAAAAGCAAAGTAGAGGGAGGATTAAGAGCAAATTTCCTTATCCAACATGATGTGGTGTTAACAGATATTCTCTATCAGTGATGGTCAAGATAGAGTTTTAAGTATATTTTAATTTGTGAGGGAATCAAAAAATAAATCTTAAAAAGGGTAGATGAGGGGAGTAGTGGCAGAAGAATATAAAATAACAATTTAAATTTCTCATTTTCCATGGTAGCAAATCAATATATACTGTTAAAACTAATAAATGAACAAAGCAACAACTAAAAGCAAAGGTCTCTGAATCTATTTGAGATTGTTATGAGCACCTACAGGTAAGTTTTCCTTTTCATGTTAAGTTTAGTGTATTGTTTAAAATGGTCTCGCCTGCATTTTTCCTTATATAAGAAAAAGTCATACAAAAAGATGAAAAAAATTGTTTATCAAATAAACAATGCTGTTTCATTCAGATACAAAGCATACCTGATAAAATTTGGCAAATTGTCCTCTTACAGCAGATTTTTGTTGAAATGAATACATGTAATATTATGTTTTCGTATATGGATGTGTGAACAAAAGCATGGATTCCTATATTTTGAGCCAGCATTCTAAAAAGTCTATTGTAATAAAAAAGCAAGAGTAAAATATCTTAATATTTTAAATTATATTTGAAAATGTTTTAAGTATTTTACTTACCAAGATTCTGTGAGGCACCAGGTTTATTTTCATTCATTTTACTAAGAAAAATAAGAACATACAATACAGCCATCTTAATTTCTAAAGTTTCAAATTATCAACTTTAATAAAATTTAGTCACTGAATAATTACAAATAAGTTGCATAATTCTTTCTTTCTCTAGTACTTAATTTCCTCACCTTTCACATATCTAAAACCATTAGTTTTCAACAAGCATGTTAAAGCCTGGGAACAGTGTTAAAATCAGAGGGAATGTTTTTTAGTTGTCAAGAAGATTAAGATGACTACTGGCGTTTAGTGGAAAGAGGTCAGGATTGCAGGGTAACCTGTAATGCACCAAAAAGACCTACATAACAAATAGTCTAGACTTCCAAATTTCCAGCTGGATGTTTGAATAGGTTAAAAACACTGTAATTACATTAACCTAGAACCTAAGCCCATTTGACACATAAATACAAAGTCTTTTCTTTCCTTGCTATTTTAGAACAAAATGAATTATTTTCAAACTACAACTCCTATGTAAGTCAAGAAAATTCGTATTTTATTTTTGTTTATAAGTTTATCAAGAATTGTTCATTATTTAGGGGAAAAAAGTCACATCATCAATAGCAATGCCACTGAGTTGCCTACAAAACAATCCTTATCAAGCTATATTTGTGACTTGTACTTGCAGGGATTCTTCACAGAGCTGCAAGCATCTGACTTCCATATCACATCTTCTAGTACAATGTTCAACCTTGTGCATTCTGAAAGACATTGATCTGCCTCTGTCTCCTCACTCCCTGCTAGTTAACAAAGTTACTTATATTCGTTATTGAAACATACCTTTTTCTGTTCTCTAGTTTGAAAAGATCAGAACATTATCATCAAAGTTTCACTTTACCAAAAATATATAAACAGCCTACTTAAAATGTTACGAGATTCAAGTAGATAATGTATGTGTGAGCTCCTGGAATTTAAGTAGAAAAGAATAAACTTAATAATGCTACTAGGTAAATGTAATCTCATTTTAGTTTTCAAACCAATGCTCAGAGAAGTTAAATAGCTGTCCAAAGTCAGAGAGCTAGCTGAGTGGAAATAGACTAACTTATTACTGACTATACCACTTTACATGAAAATAATGAGCACAATAAATAACACAGAATATTAAATGTCAAAGGAAGGATAAAACCCCCCTACAAAGATTACTATCAAATTCCATCAATGCTTTTTTACAATTTGGAATTTATATTTCATACTGATTGTAAGAACTGTTTTGGGTTTAAACACTGATTTTCTCATATCACTTTTGTGTTTTTATAAAAAGTCACAGACCAAATTTGGGTCATTTTGTCTCCAAGCCTTCGGTATTTCCTGGTTCTTCCCTACAAAAAATCACATGTGCCATTGAGATTGGTAGTTTTTTTTCTTTTTTAAGGTTTTCTTTTTTTTTTGGTAAAGATTTTATTTATTTATTTGACAGAGAGAGACAGCGAGAGAGGGAACACAAGCAAGGGGAGTGGGAGAGGGAGAAGCAGGCTTCCCGCCGAGCAGGGAGCCCCATGCGGGATCGATCCCAGGACCCTGGGCTCATGACCTGAGCCGAAGGCAGACGCTTAACGACTGAGCCACCCAGGCGCCCTGAGATTGGTAGTTCTTAAAAGAATCCATAAAACAACTAAAGAGCCCCGTGTTAAGCAGGCTTTGCAATTAAGTAGGTCTAGCCTATCTTTCCCATCTCCTCCCCACAACCATTAATGCAATGTTAAAGTAGTATTTTAGTGTTTTCTAGGGGCGCCTGGGTGGCTCAGTCAGTTAAGCGTCTGCCTTCGGCTCAGGTCATGATCCCAGGATCCTGGGATTGAGCCCCACATCGGGCTCTCTGCTCAGTGGGGAGTCTGCTTCTCTCTCTCTCCCCACCTGCCCCTCTACCCCACTCGTGCTCTCTCTCTCGCTTACTCTCTCTCACATTAATAAATTAAATATATTAAAAAAAGAGTGTTTTCTAGACTTTTTTTTTTTTTTTAAGAAGCACGGATTTTACTCTATAGGCATATGACGACACTTTTGATGTTTATACATGTTCATACAATGACTGCAGACTGCCCCACTGGCCAAACTGACTAAGGATCACAACCTGATTTTAAAACATGCTAAAAGATGTATGGGGATAGGGGTCCATCTTAAAACTGATGAAATACAATAAATAGGAAGATTAAATGCCTCTTTTATTAGGACTTCTTTATAATTCAACTTCCTTTTTTTTCCAGTTATATTTTTTTTATTAGTTTCAGAGGTAGAATTTAGTGATTCATTGATTGCATATAACACACAATGTTCATCACAATGTCCTCCTTAATTTAATGCCCATCACCCAATTATCTCTTCCCCCATCCACCTCCCCTCCAGCAACCCTTAATTTATTTCCTAGAGTTCAGCCTCTATACTTCAACTTCTGATGAATTCTGCATAAAAATCTATTCACATATAAGTACATGTTTATTCCATAAACATATAACTGTAGTTCACCTAGAGTAAACATAAATATTTTAATTTATAAATGATGCTTAATCAAATCCAACAACACAGATTTATATTTGAGATCCACTCTCAGTTTATAATTCCTTACCTTCTCCCCTCTGTCGGTAAATTGCAACTATCTTTTTTTTACTTTTAGATTTAGTGTAATTCAGAATAATGATTGAGGTCCACAACACAATTATAATAAAGATATTTTAAATTCTCTCAATGACCTTAAAGCAAACATTAATCACATATTACTTTGTATTATGTTTACTTCAATTTTTTTAATTCTTCAGCTACACTGGCAAATTCCCTGAGGGTAAAATTCCTGTATCCTTCAGCACAGTACTAATAAATATTTGAATATGACTGATACATAGTCCAGAGATAATGATATGACGGGCAAGGTTCTAGACTACATTTTCTATGTGGCTACATCTTCTCTTCCTCTTCCCCTTCCCACTGCAAGGACCCAAGGCATCTCTTGGTGGACAGTGTGATGAAGTTCTGTTGAGATCTTTATAACATATATAACTATGTTACCTTAAGAAAAAAGGTGTCTGAATTTTTTGTTATTACTAGTCTCAAAATTCTGCACTAAAACAAGAGCTTTCTCAGTTACAAATAAATGTAAAAGAATTAAAAGTGAACATCAATCTCACATGACACACACACAAAGTATCACAGAGTATGTAGAGAACCACGCTGAAAAGCCTCCAGATGTCATTGGCTATAAGCTGATCATAAGAAAGATCTCCAATGCTGGCAAAACATGTATGGGAAAGATTTTTCCTATGTATGCCAATATCTAATAAACACTTTATGTAGTTTTTCAAAGTGTATTAATATACACAATTCCACAAAGACCAATGGAACAAAACTAGAAAGCCTAGAAATAGATCTTTTTCCAGTCATTCGATTTTCAACAAAGGTAACAAAGCAATCAATGGGGAAAAGAAAAGTCTTCAACAAACAGTGCTGGAAAAACTGGATATCCATATGGAAAACGAACAAATGAACCTTGATCCATACTTCACACCATGAAATTATTAATTCCAAGTGGATAATAGACCTAAATGTATAAGCTACAACTACAAAAGTTTTAACAAAAAAAGTAACAAATTATACTACATAAAAATTAAAAGCTTCCACTCATCAAAAGATATGACTAAGAAAGTAAATATGTATGCCACTGTAAAAGATGTGTCTGACAAAGCCTTGTACCTAGAATATATAAAGAACTCCTACAACTCAACAAATACAAAGCAAACAATCCAATACAAAAAAAAAAAAAAAAAAAAAAAAGGTAGGGCACCTGGGTGGCTCAGTTGTTAAGCATCTGCCTTCAGCTCGGGTCATGATCCCAGGGTCCTGGGATCGAGCCTCCATGCTCTGCGGGAAGCCTGCTTCTCCCTCTCCCACTCCCCCTGCTTGTGTTCCCTCTCTCGCTGTGTCTCTCTCTGTCAAATAAATAAATAAAACCTTAAAAAAAATTTTAAAAAAAGGGCAAAAGATATGAATGGACACTTCATGAAGGAAGATATGTGAATGGTTAATATACACAGGAAAAGATGTTTAACATCATTTGTAATTAGGATAATAAAGATTAAAACCAAGGCACTGCTGGCTGACTCAGTTGGTAGAGCATGTAACTCTTGATTTCAGGGCTCTAAGTTTGAGCCCCAACATTGGGTATAGAGATTACTTGAAAATAAAATCTTGAAAAAAAAGTTAAAACCACTATGACAGACCACTTCATACCCACAATAATGGTTAAGATTAAGAAGACTATCAACACCAAACATTGGAAAGGATATGAATCAACTGAGAAACTCACATAAATTGTTGGAAGAAATGTAAAAGTGTTAAACAGATACCCATACACTAGCCTGTGACGCAAGAATTTCACATCTAGTTATTTATCCAAGGAAAAATAAAAACATATACAGACAGAAACCTTATGTACATCTTTTAGCAGCCTTCTTCATGATACTCCAAAGCTGAAAACCCACTAGTTCACCACTAAGAAAATGGATAAACAAATTGCAATTTATTGATAAAATACACTACTACTTAGCAATAGGGGCGCCTGGGTGGCTCAGTCCGTTGGGCATCTGCCTTTGGCTCAGGTCATGATCTCAGGGTCCTGGGATGGAGCTCTGCATCAAGGTTGCTGCTCAGCTGGAAGCCTGCTTGTCCTTCTCCCTCTGCCCTCCACCCCCGACCCCATGCTCACACTCTCTCTCCCCCAAATAAATAAATAAAATCTTCAAAAAAAATACTACTTAGCGGGTGCCTGGGTGGCTCAGATGGTTAAACGTCTGCCTTCGGCTCAGGTCATGATCCCAGGGTGCTGGGATCGAGTCCCGCATCGGGCTCCCTGCTCAGCGGGGAGCCTGCTTCTCCCTCTGCCTCTCTCTCTCTCTCATGAATAAATAAATAAAATAAAATCTTTAAAAAAAAAAAAATACTACTTAGCAATAAAAACGTAAGAAGTGTTGCAAGATGCAAAAAAACAACCAAAAAAAACCCCAAAAAACCACAAATGAACCTCACAGATACTATGCTGAGTAAAAGAAACTACATAGCATTCATATTTACATTATTCCATTTGTAAGACGTTCTGAGGCTGGCAAAATCAATCCACCATGAAAATATCAGAACAGTGCTTATCTCTCAGTCAGGGAAATGACTGGAAAAGGACATGAGGAAACTTTCTGAAATATCCTACTTTTGCTAAGAGGATCTAAGTCAGTAACTGATACAGAGAAGAAATCTCAATTTCCACAAAGATACAGAGCTATAGATATGGGCTTTCTGAACACAACATTCCTCCTTCCTCTTAATTTTGTAGTTTTCAAGGAAACACCACCATAGGTCCACTGTGTAGTCCAGATCTGATGCTGACTCCTTTAGTTTACACACAGCCCTGGCTTTGCCTGACCTTATCAAAACACTAGTTCATTTAAATTTCACCTAAATGCCACCCTTCTCCAAAATCCTTTAAGAAATTGTTTTACCCTTTGTTTGGTGAGAAGCCCGGTGGTTCCTCTGGTCTGCAATCTCTCTCACTGCAATGAGTTAATAAACCTAACTTTATCACATTACAGGTTTATCTCTGGTGGTTTTAGGCTGACTTTTAGGTCACAAAACAATTGCTGAATATTATTCAGGAGTTCTGTATACTATTCTTGTAACTTTTCTCTAAGTTTAAAATTATATCAAAATTAAAAGCTATCCCCAAATTGGATTTCTAAAGATAGGACACAATTAATACTTTTGACCAGTTGACATTAGCCTTCTTCTTAATCCCCAGACCTGAAATAAAACTTTTTTCTAAATCCTGATTGATGATCACTTTATTTCAGTCTCCAAAACTTTAGCAAAAAAAAGAAAAAAAAAAAAAAGAGGGGCACCTGGGTGGGTCAGGTCATGATCCTGGAGTCCTGGGATAAGCGGCTGGCTCTCTGCTCAGCAGGGAGCCTGGTTCCCCTCTCCCTCAGCCCCTCCCCACCCATGCTCGCACTCTCTCTCTCAAATAAATAAAATCTTAAAAAAAAAAGATTATTCACATATTTTTAATTGATTTTATCATTTGTTTTCCTTCCAGTGTATGAACTTTGAAACTTCCTAAGTAGGAGGAGGAAAATGTTATGTAAATATGTCTCAATAACAGCCCAAGTCTTAATAGACTTGGTGTTCTAAATAATAGCAAACTATTCTCTCCTTCCTTGAGACGCCATGAACAATTTAATGAAGAGTTCTAAGAAGCCACTGTCAAAATGTATTCTGAGTCTCTTCCACTGTTTACCTCCACTTGGCCAATCAGTGATACTCCTCCCTTCAAAAAGTGAAGCCTGATTTCCCTCTCCTTGATTGCGGCCATGCTTAGTAACTTGCTTCTACCAAAAAGGCTGGCAGAAATGACAATGTATGACTAGGTCATAAAAGTCACTGTGACTTCCTCCTTACTCTCTATTATGGAGGAAGCTAGCTGTCAGGTCATAAAGACTCTGAAGATGCTCCTTGGAAAGGCCTACTTAAGCAAGAGTGAGCCATTTTAGAAGCAAATCCTCCAACCCCAATTAAGCCTTCATATAACTGAAGACTAGCTAACAAACTGAGAGCAACTTCATGGGAGACCCTAAACCAGAACCACACAGCTAAGCTGCTCCCAAATTTCTGACCCACAGAAACTGTCAGATAATGTTTGTTGTTCTAAGTCACAAAGTTTTGGGCTGATTTGTTACATAGCAACAGATAACTAATACAATAAAGTAAGCCAAATTCCCTCTTGTTACAGCGGGATAGCTATTCTAAAAGTTTTCTCGTGAGATTTTTTAGGATTTTCAATATATGATTGTGTCATCTGCAAATAGATAATTTTACTTCCTCCTTTCTGGTTTGGATGCCTTTTATTTCTTTTTCTTGCCTGACTGCTCAGGCTAGGAATTCCGGCCACGTTACATAGGAATGGTGATAGTGGGCACCCCTGTTCTATTCCTGATCTTACAGGAAAACTTTCAACCTTTCACCGCTGAGTATGTTAGCTGTGGGCTTGTTATGTTTGGCCTTTAATATGTGGAGATATGTTCCTTCTGTACCCAATTTGAGAATTTTTATCATGAAAGGTTGTTGAATTTTCTTAGATGCTTTATCTGGATCTATTGATATGACCATTTGATGTTTATTTCTCATTCTATTAATCTGATATGTCACATTCACTGATTTGCATAGGTTGAACCATCCTTGCATCTGGAATGAATTCCATTTGATCACGGTGTATGATCCTTTTTTTAAAAATTGAAGTATAGTTGACATACAATATTAATTTCACATGTACAACACAGTGATTCAACATTTACAAACATTACAAAATACTCATCAAAATAAGTCGTTACTATTTCTCATCATATAAAGTTATTACAATATTACTGACTATATTTCCTATACTGTACTTTTCATCCCCCATGACTTATTTATTTTATAATTAGAAGTTTGTATCTCTTAATCCTCTTCACCTATTTCACCCATTCCCTCCCATACCCCTCTGCTCTGGCAACCATCAGTTTGTTCTTTGTATTTATGAGTCTGTTTCTGATTTTTTGGTTTTTATTTATTCGTTTTGTTTTTTAGATTCCACATATAATTGAAATCATGCAGTATTTGTCTTTCTCTAATTTATTTCACTTAGCATAATACCCTCTAGATCCATCCATGTTGTCACAAATGGCAAGATTTCATCTTTTATGCCTGAGTAATATTCCAACGTGTATATACACACACACCATATCTTCTTACCTATTCATTTATAGAGGGACACTTGGGTTGCTTCCACATCTTTTAAATAATGCAATAAACATAGGGATGCAGGTATCTTTTGGAATCAAGTGTTTTCATTTTCTTAGGGTAAATATCCAGATGTGGAAATACTGGATCATGTGGTATTATGATCATTTAATGTGCTGTTAAATTTGGTTTGACAGTATCTTGTTGAGAATTTTTTCATCTACACTCATCAGGGATATTGGCCTGTAGTTTTCTTTTCTTGTAGTGTCGTTATCTGGCTTTGGTATCAGGGTAATGCTGGCCTCATAAAATGAGGTTGGGAGTTGAATATATAGTTTAGAAAAGAAATACAAGGCCAACAAACAAATGAAAGAAGGAAAGCTGGAAAAAAAACACAAAACTGCAGAGTATCCCTCCACATATGAATTTCAAGGAACCCTTGATAGTCAAAACCAAAAAATAAAAAGTGAATGATTTATACTTCCCAATTTGGACACTTACCACTACAGCTATAGTAATTGAAAAAGGTTAGTACTGGCATGAGTATAAACATATAGATCAATTGAAAAGAAGAGTACAGAAATAAAGGTGTAAGTCTATGATCAATTAATTTTTGACAAGGGTGCCATGACTATTCAATAGGGAAAGAACAGTCTGCTCAACAAATGGTGCTGGGACAAATGGGTAGCCACACACATAGCAATGAAGTTGGATCCCATCTTGCACTATATGCAAAAATTAACTCAAAACAGATTGAAGACTTAATATGTAAGAGCAAAAACTATAAAAATCTTAGAGGGAAACATAGGGTCATGTAAATCTTCATGACCTTGGATTTGGCAATGGTTTCTTATATATGACACCAAAACCATAAGCAAACAAACAAAAAAACAAAAAATAATTTGGACTACACAATCAAGAGAGTAAAAAGACAATCCACAAAATGGGAGAAAATATTTGAAAATCATATATCTGATAAAGAGCAAGTACCTAGAAATATTTAAGAAACTTAGAACTCAACAACAAAATGACAACCAAATTTAAAAACAGGCAAATGGTCTGAATAGACATTTCTCCAAAGAAAATATTTGTATGATCAACAAGCACCTGAAGAGATGCTCAACATCATTAGTCATTAGGAATATGCAAATTAAAACAACAATGAGATACCACTTGATGCCCCCTCAAGTGAGTATAATTTAAAAACCAAGAATATAGAGGGGTGCCTCAGTCAGTTAAGCATCTGCCTTCGGCTCAGGTCATGATTCCAGGGTCAGCAGGGAGCCTGCTTCTCCCTCTCCCTCTGCCTGTCACTCCCCCTGCTTTTGCTGTCTCTCTCTCTGTCAAATAAATAAAATCTTTAAAAAAATTTTTTAAAAAAAGCAAGAATAGAGAGAAATTGGAAACCTCATACATTGCTAATGGGAATGTAAAATGGAGAACCTACTATGGAAAATAGTCTGGCAGTTGCTCAACACATCACATGTAGAACTACCATATCATCCAGTAATTACACTAGGTACTTATCCAAAAGAACTGAAAGCAGATTTTCAAACAAAAACTTGTACACAAATGTCGTTAACAGTACTATTCACAATAGCTAAAAAATGGAAATAACTCATTTGTCCATTAAACTGATGGTATACAAAATGTGGTATATCCATAGAATGTAATATTATTCAGCTATAAAAAAGAATGAAGCACTGATATATGCTACAACATGGATGAACCTTAGAAATAAGCTAAGTGAAAGAGGTCAGACACAAAAGGTCACATATTATGTAATCCCATTTATATGACATAACCAGAACAGGCAAATCCATAGAGACAGAAAGCAAATCTGTGGTTTCCAGGAACTGGGGGAATAGAATATATGGAATGCTTGTCTAATAGATATGAGTTTTCCTTTAGGGGTGATAAAAATATTTTGAAACTAGATCGAAGTGATGGTGATGGTACAACATTGTGAATGTACTAAATGTCAATGAATGGTTAAAATAGTTAATTTTATGAGTGAATTTTACTTCAATAAAGTTAAATGTACACCTATCATATGATGCAGCCAATAGTAAGAAAGACATGTGCATTGTACACAAATGTCCACAGTGGCTAAAAAATGTCCTACTTTTATAGCCAAAAGCCATAAGAAACATAATTGCCTATCAACAGAAAATGGATAAGATAAATTGAGGTATGTTCAAATAATAGAATACATTTATTAAAACCAAACTGTACCCATAAATGGAGTGAATTTTATTTTATACAAATTCTATTACCAGAAAGATACATAAAATTAGTACCTTCACTAAAAATATATTTACTTAAATTAAAAAAAAAAAAGCAGCATGTGAGTAGGTTTTAAGTCCCTACTCCATCCTAACAGTAAGAGCTGAAAACACTGAAAAATCAACATTTTTTGGATCAGTAAGAGGGAGGGACACCAGACAAACCACTGCCCCCAAGAATAGAGACATGGGTGAGTAGAGGGAGTCACAACTTACTTTAGCAGAGACTTAACAGCTGGAACCACTGTGGGATCCAGTGCTGGGGTAGGAAAACCTGAACTGTAATTGCCTAATGGCTGGTGACTCAGTATGGACAATTTGAGAGTTAAAAACTTCAGGGGGACCCAGTTATGGGGAGTCCCCACAATATTGTTGAGAATTATCACTAGGAACTCAACCAGGATCTTGACCAGGATTCCACAGTAAGTATCAGAGAAAAATCTTGTCATTCTGGCAGGAAGAGGGGGGAAGGTACCATTTTGAAATATGTCAAAGCATTCTGTTCTTTTTTTTTTTTTTTTAATTTTTTTTTTTGTTTGTTTTATTTATTTATTCATGAGAGTCAGAGAGAGAGATAGAGAGAGGCAGCGGCAGAGGGAGAAGCAGGCTCCCCTCCTAGCAGGGAGCCCGATGCGGGACTCGATCCCAGGACCCTGGGATCGTGACCTGAGCCGAAGGCAGACGCTTAACCATCTGAGCCACCCAGGCGCCCCCATTCTGTTCTTTTTAATAAGGCCTGCCCTCAGGAGAAACTAGTTAACCAGAGCCTAACCTGCTAGGGTATTATCAGAGCCTAACTGACCTGGGGAAAGGGAAGTAACTGACTCCAAGCTACTCTAGCCATCCTATCTCGTATGAGGGGAGATGTGGGGGAAGCTGAGAAATACCTGTAAGTTCACAGACATAAGCTCATGAAAAGACTAAGACCTAATCATAGGACTACTGAACTCTTTCCCTTCACCCACAACTTAACCACCACATTACTAACAGCTATTTACAGCAATTCCTTTTACTCGGTATGGCTATCAAGAAAAAATTATAAATCACTGTGGCAAAAGGCACAATTTGAAAAGACAGAGCAAGCATCCAAACCAGACATGGCAGGAATGTTGGAATTATCAGACTGGGAATTTAAAACAACTATGATTAATATGCTAAGGCTCTAATAGATAAAGTATACAGTATACAAGAACAGATGGCAATGAAAGAAGAAAGATGGAAATCCTAAGCAAGCACCAAAAGAAATGCTAGAGATCAAAAACATTGCAACAGAAATGAAGAATGTCTTTGATGGGATTCCAGGTAGACTGGACATGGCTGAGGAAAGAATCTCTGAGCTTGAAGATATCTCAACAGATACTTTGAAAACTGAACAAAGAGAACAAACACTGAAAAAAGAAAAACAAAATGAAATAAAAAAAACAAAACAAAATATCCAAGGACCTTGGGACAACTACAGAAGGCGTAACATAAACGTTTTGGGAATACCACAAGAGAGGAAAGAACAGAAGAAGTATTTGAAACAATTTAATGACAGGTGCCTGGCTGGCTCAAATGGTAGAGCATACGATTCTTGATCTTGGGGTCATGAGTTCAAGCCCCACGCTGGGGGTAAAGCTTACTTAATTAAAAAAAAAAAAAAAGCTAAAAAAAATTAATGACAAGTCACTGTGAAACATCAAACCACCGATCCACTAAGTTCAGAGAACACCAAGCAGAAGGGGAAAAACACCTTACCTATAGAGGAACAAAGGAAGGAATTACATCTGATGGCTCCTCAGAAACCATGTAGGCAAGAAGTGTTGAGGAAAAAAAAATTCCAATCTAGAATTCTGTATCTTGCAAAATTATCCTTCAAAAGTGAAAAAGAAGGGGCACCAGGGTGGCTCAGTTGGTTAAATGTCTGACTCAATTTCGGCTCAGGTCATGATCTCAGGGTCATGAGATGGAGCCCTGCCATCAGGTTCTGAGCTGGGTGTGGAGCCTGCTTGGGATTTTCTCTCTCCCTCTCCCTTTGCCCCCCACCCCCCCAACTTGCACACATGTGCACATTCTCTCTTAAAAAAAGTGGAAAAGTAAAGATCTTCTCAAACAAAAATTGAGAGAATTTGTTGCCAGTAGACCTGCCTTATAAGAAATGTTAAAAGTAGTTCTTGAAAGAGAAGGAAGATAGTATTCAGATACTCAGATCTACATAAAGAAAGTAAGACCATCGAATAAGGAATAAGTGAATGTAAAATAAAAACTTCTGTTTTTCTTATCCTTAACTGACCTAACAGACAACAGCTTGTTCAAAATAACAGTATCAATAACATACTCAATTATTGTACTAGTTGTAAATGTATATTGCAAATTCTAGGACAACCACTAAAAAAAGTTAGAAAGGAAATATAACTGATATCCTAAGAAAGAAAAAAAAATCATTTGAAATGCTTAACTAAAACCACAAAAGGCAGAAAAAGAATGGAGACAAACAGGAACAAAAAACAAGGGCAACAAATAGAAAACAGTAACAAATATAGTAGACATTAATCAAACTATATCAACAGTCACAGTGAATGTCAATGGTCTAAATGTACCAAATTAAAAGACAGATTTCTTAGGGTAGATCAAAAAATAAGACCCAACTATATATTTTCTACAAAAAATCCACTTTAAATATAAATTAAACATAAATGGAGAAAAATATAACATGCTAATACTAATAAGAAAGCAGGAGTATATTAATTTCAGACAGAGCAGACTTTAAAGTAAGGAAATTATAAGGTATAAATAGGGCATTAAATAATGATAAAGGAGTCAACTCTCCAAGAAGATGTAACAATACTTAATATGTATACACCTAAGAACTATGTTTAACTATGTTAAATTATGTGAGGCAAACTATGGGGGGCAAAAACTAATAGCACTGCAAAGAGAAACAAGTAAATCCACAACCACAGTTGGAGACTTTAACACCTCTCTATCAGAAGTGGACAGATCCAGTAGGCAAAAAATCAGTAAGGAACTGATTTGATAGTTGAACTGAACATCATCATGAAACAACTAGATATAATGGACTACTTTATCCAACAAGAGCAAAATGCAGATTCTTCTCGAGCTTACATAGAGCATTTGCCAAGAAAGACCACATACTAGGCCATAAAACAGTCCTTAAATTTAAAATCGAAATCATACAATGTCTGTCAGACCACAATGGAATTAAACTAGAAATCAATAATAGAAAGACAGCTGGGAAATCTGAAAAATATGTGGAGATTAAACAACACATTTTTAAATAACACAAGAGTAAAAAAGAAATCTCAAAAGAAAATACAAAATATTTTGAACTAAATGAAAAAGAAAACACAACTCATTAAAATTGAGGGATGCTGTCAAAGCAGGGCTTAAAGGGAAACTTAGATCATTGAATGCATATATTAGAAAAGATCTAAAATGAGTCATTTAAGTTTCTACTGTAGGAAACTATAAAAAGAGTAAACTAAATCCAAATTAAGTAGAAGAAAATAAGTAATGAGAATTAGAGCAGAAATCAATGAAACTGAAAACAAGAAATCAATAGAGAAAATAAACAAACCAAAGCTAGTTCTTTGGAAAGATCAATAAAGTCAGTAAGACTCTAGACAGGCTAAGAAAAAAAATCAGAGAGGACACAAATTACTAATACCAGAAATTATAGAAGGGATATCATTACAGATCCTATGGACATTAAAAATATAATAAAGGAGGGATGTCTGGGTGGCTCAGTTGGTTAAGCATCTACCTTCAGCTCAGGTCACAATCCCTGGGTCCTGGGATGGAGTCCCACATCGGGCTCCTTGCTTGGCAGGGAGACTGCTTCTTCCTCTGCCGGCCGCTCCCCCTGCTTGTGCTCACACTCTCTCTCTCTGACAAATAAATAAAATCTTTAAAACATATATATAATAAAGGAATACCATGAACTCTATGCACACAAATTTGATAATCTAGATGAAATGGGCCAATTCCTTGAAAGACACAATTTGCCAAAACTCACACAAGGAAAAATAAACACTCTGAATAGGACTGTATCAGAGAAACTGAATCAGTAATTAATAACCTTCCAAAACAGAAAGCACCAGGCCCAGATGGGTTCGCTGGCAAATCCTACCAAACATTTAAGGAAGAAATTATACCAATTCTCTACAACCTCTTTCAGAAGATACAAGCAGAAGGAATACTTCCTAGCTTATTCTGTCATCATTACCCTCATACCAATGTCAAAGACACAGATGCAAAAAACCTTAACAAAATATTAGCAAATCAAGTCTAACAACTTATTTAAAAAATTATACACCACAACCAAGTGGGATTTACCTCAGTTATGCAATCATGCTCCTTGGTATTTACCCAAAGGAGGTCAAAACTTATGTCCACACCAAAACGTTCACATGTTCACAGCATCTTTATCCACAATTGCCAAACTTGGAAGCAACTAAGATGTCCTTCAGTAGGTGAATGTATAAACTATGGATCATCCACGCAAACTATAGATCATCCAGACACAAAAGAAATGAGCTATCAAGCCATGTAAAGACATGGAGAAAACTTAAATGCATAGTACAAAGTGAAAGAAGGCAATCTGAAAAGGCTACAAACCGTATGATTCCAATTATATGATATTCTGGAAAAGGCACAACTCTGAAGACAGTAAAAAGATCAGTGGTTGGGAAAGGTGGAGTGTAGAGGATCTTTACAACAGTGAAAATACTCTGTATGATATAATGATGGACACCTGTCATTATCTATTTGTCCAAACCCAAACAATGTACAAAATCAAAATGAACTGTAATTTCAACTATGAACTTTGAGTGCTTATCATGTGTCAATGTAGGTTCAACGATTTCAACAAATGTACCACTCTAGTGGGGTATGTGGATAATGGGAGAGGCTAGGCATGTGTGGGGGAAATCACTATTACCCTCCCCTCATTTTTGCTCTGAAACTAAAATTGCTCTAAAAAAATAGTCTTAACAAAAGGAAAAGCAATAAAGTTATACATTTTACTGACTTTTATAACTAATCTCTGGAAAACAGGTTGCCCTACCCCATTGTTTATTGGCTCCCTCTGCCACACTTTCTTATTTCTTCATGATTCCACTGTGATCTCAGCAATATAAAGACCTTTCTGGCTTAGCTCCAGTAATTTTTGGTATCCCAATTCCAAAATTCAAGAAGAAATAATGTGAATGGTCTAGACATTCAGCTCTTATTCATTCCTATATCTGGTACTTCTTTGGCTGGAGAAGGTGTGTGGAATGGGAGCATATCAGGATCATAAGCTCCTTAGACCAAACCCTACCCAATGGTCTTTAGAGTGATGTCCCTATATTTTTGGGCAGCTTTTTAGAGAAAAGGTTACGGGCAAAGAGATCAAGTAACAGCTATTCAAACTCAAAAGGAAAGGCAAATTTTGCTGTTTTTTAACTCCCCAATATTTTCTTAATTTAGAATTGAATTAACATAGAAATGAATACTTATGTATGTACTTCCCTATTATTAATCTAATTACACTAAACATATATTATTCTTGTAATAAAAAAATTCCACCAGGAGAAAATGGAATGCAAAAAAAATTTTTTTAAGTTACTAAATCTTTTGGTACCTAGTTTCTTCATCTTAACATGGGGATAATAATAAAAGTGAGAAAAGTGAGATTAAGTGAGAAAATATGTATAAAGCATCTGGAGTTCTGTGAATGTTAGTAAATATTACTCGTAATTTTTTACCACTTGAAATGTCTTCTGAACCTACAATTTCTATACATATTTTTCCGTATTTGTGAAATTTACAAACCATATGGTATCACTAAAATCTCTACTAAGCTATCCAGAATTACATTCTATCACTTCAGAAAAAAAGTTAAAAAAAACAAACAAACAACAAACTTCCTCAGCATTTAACAAGATACAATGTGTTAAATTGTTAAAATAACAAGCACTGGTTGAACATATACAGTTTCAGAGTACAAGGACACTCACTGTTCTGTACCAAGAATTGCAGATATAAAGACAAAGAGGACAAGAGCTCTCAGTCTAGTGCTATGTTTACAACTAAATTGCACTGAGGAAGAATTCCACCTGGGGAAGTCTAGGAAAGTATTGGAAACCCACTGGGTAAAATCTTAAAGGGACCTAAAAAAGTTGATGGTTAAGTATATATAAAAATGAGAGAACAGATTTGGACAATGGTACTAGTACGGATAGAACATCACAGGTTGGAAAAGAGTGGTAGAATATTATGAAGTTGATGCTTGCAAACAGAGGTTGGAACCAGATTGACAAGGGCTTTGTAAAAAAATGAAAAGGTTGAGAAATCTGAATTATATGTGGTAGACAAAGAGGAGTCATCAGAGATTTTTAAGAGGCAATAATTGAAAGGATAGACTGCAGAGAGAGGCAGGAAGCATTATTTAAAATAATAATAATAATGACATAAAAAAAGAAGCATAAACTTTCTAATTAAATCTAGTTTCTGAACCTGGTTCAAACATTTTGGTAGTTGTGTGAGAACTGAACCCTCTTAGCCTCCATTAATTTACATGAAAATAGTAAATATTGCAGTGTTATACGTGAAGATTGAGATAATGTATGTAATGTGGTTTGTACAATGCTCAGTAACTCAATATAATTGGAGATATATGTATCATTTACTATGTGCCACACACTAATCTAAGATTTTTATATGTGTTGAGTCATTTGACTCTCACAATAATCCTTCAAGGTACGTATTGTTATTATCCCATTAACACAGGTCAGGGATTTGAAGCACAGAAAGGTAAAGCAGCTTGCTTGGGTCATACAACTACCAACTGGTGGAGATGAAATTTGAACCGAGGCAATCTGACTCCAGTTCCCTGCCCTTAACAGTGTATTATAATGCCTCTCTAGGAAAGATCAAGTCAGTGCCCTTAAAACTCTGTCAGGGTGCTCCTGGGTAGAGCAGTTGGTTGGGCTGCGGACTCTTGGTTTCTGCTCAGGTGGTGATCTCATGGTTTGGGAGATGGAGCCCAGGACGGGCTCTGCACTGGGCATGGAGTCTGCTTGGGACTTTCTCTGTCTCTCAAATAAATAAATCTTTAATTTTGAAGTGTAGGAATCAGCACTTAACAAACCCTTCAAGGTAATGTGTACATAAGAAAATTTGAAATTCGCTGATGATTTAGGTAGATGGAGCAAAAATAAATGAAAAAAGTCCAGGTAAGGACAAGAAACCTATTAAAATGTAGAGACTAATTTTTTTTAAATTACTATTTGCTGGTAGCGCACATAAAATGAGCAGAACAGCTGTCTGCAATTCTTAGGAAAGTACAGCTAATGTCTTTGCTGCAATCTTACACAAACGTTTAAAGTTCAACAATCATAAATACTGAATATTTAAATCTATTTTTCCTGGCTAATAATGAAACAAAAGTTCACTAGCAGGGATAGGAGAGTAGGAGCAGCCAGTAATAGATGAAGAAATGTCTATTTTTTAAAAGATATTTATGCATTTTTATGGTATGATACCCTGGTGTTAAAATCTTAAAAGGAACATAAAATACCGGTTCCTATAAAACAACACAATATTAGACAGTGTTCAATAAGGCAAGATATAAAATTTCTATACATTTAAACTCATTTATATTTTAGATGTAGGGTACACATTTAAACTATTCCAGAAGAAGGCAGACTTTGCTATGGGGTTAAACAGCGTTTGCTATTTGAGGTAGTCCATCACCAAAAGTTAATAAAGCAAACAACAACAAAAAACAAAACAAAAAAACAAAGAAAACCCAATTCTGTTAACATTAGTAGAGTGTTTCCATAATGACTCCAAAATAACCCAGTTGGCCAATGAATGAAGCAGCTGAAAAGGCAGATCTGTGGAACTAGCTAAACCTTATCCCTATTGTTAGCAAACTAAGACCTCTATGAATTACAGCTGTTACTATAGTCAGTTTAAATGAGCAAGAGTCCCGGATTTTTGCGGTACAAGAAAAATGTCAATCGTGAAAGAAAAATATCCGGGTTTTAAATACAAAGGATACTCAGATTTCAGTTTAAATCCCCACCGGGCATTTCAAAGACTGTCATATCCCTGCGGTCCAGAGTAATAAAGACTACTCTGAGTATCACTCTTAGGAGGAACCCGGAGCCACGTACAGCATCTCCTCATTCTAAACCTGCCCCCAACCTTCCATCTTTAATAAAGGAAGATCCTTTTTACCTGCGGTAACGCTTTCGCAATTAGATCTAACTACTGTTACAGCTTCAGCATTCGAGTCCAATTGGCGGAAATACTAAACTGTGTTTACCAGAACGTCAGATTAAATAAGGCTTAATCTCGGGGGCGGGGGGCCTCGGAATCCTCAATACTTAGAGTTGGCTCGTGTGCGCCGGCCCGGGAGACGCTCCCCAGCGCCCCGACTTCCCAGTCTTCAAGCCCAACCCCACCACCCGACACCCCCAAAGGCACTCCGAGGCCTCCGCTACACTGTCCCGCCTCTCGACCCCTGTCCCCTCCGACGGTCCGAATCCTCTCCCTGGAATACTCAGTTTCTTCCCATTCTCCATTCACTCACCAAGGCGCGTTGGGCAGAAGTTCCAGAATGGTCGTGTGACTTTTCCCTTCTTCCGCGGAGCCGCAAAGCCGACCGCAAGCAGCCCCATCCAACGGCCCACGAGATTCAAATTCGTCCACTTCCGCCTGCTATCCGGAAGGTGCGCTAAATTCCACCCCCTGTGAGGCGGGGCCCGCGGCGACGCGGCGCGTGGGGGAAGGACGAAGTACGCCGGGCTCTTCTCTGGAGGAGTGCGGTCTATGTTGTGCTTCCTGCGCTGGTGTCTTTTGTCTGTGTTCTTACTTCACAGGCCACAGAAAAGTGCAGGCGCAGAGTCGGTGTTTCTGCCCGGTGACTCTTGAGAGGATCCTCTTGTTTCTGAAATGACAGAGACGGCGCTGAAGTTTCATTCCTTCAAGGACTGGAGAGAATAAAAGCACTAATGGGGCCCTGACGTTTTCACTCCTCCCATCGCCCCCGCGTAAACAGCTACAGCGAAGAGGAAAAAACAAACCGTGCACAAACCTGCTTTCCGGCACAGTCAGGACATTTACATGTCCCTCCCCCTCTGAGGAAGACAAAAAGCCAAGTGCACCAATCACGCTTATTCGAACCACGAAGTGAAAATAAGTGGTGGTCGAACTAGTTCTGGTCCCAAATGAAAAACGTGAGGGTAAGTGTTAGAATTTCCCCCTCGGATAAGAGACTATTTTACATGATTATTACGTAGTTGTCCTGTGAGATTCTTAGGACAATAGTGTCATTTTCTTTTACCAAGGACTGCTTCTGAAGGGGTGCATCTGGGAGCTACTAGAAAAGAAAGACAACATTTTTTAGCCCCAACCCCTCCAAAAAGGAAACTAAACAACTCTGATTTTGACGTTGCCACCAGATCATCCTCACGTCTGATTTACCTCAACAGATCATTTCAAACCAAGCCATGACAGAACACCTTGAGCTTCTCTCAAGACTGCAATTTGAAAGATCAGATTTCTATGAATTTATTTTACAGATAATCTGACAGAAGGGAGTGTAAAGCTATTAACTGGTGTACTGTTTTTAACAGTGGAAAATAGGAAATAACCTGTGTCTATCAATAAGGAAAAGATTAAATAAGTTATGATACTTTAGGATCTGATACACTGACATTGTACAGGCACTAAAAGAAGTAGATCAGTAGGTACTCAAATGAAATAAGGAAAAAAAATCAACTGTAGAAGGACTAAATATTGTATCCATTTAAAGTATGTGTATGTGCATGGCATACAAAGTTTCCAGATGGATAGTAAACTGTAAAAAGTTTTCTCTGGTAGTCAGATTGGTGAATGGAGATATGAAGAGACTTTTTTATCTTTTGCTTTATAACCAATTGAATCTTTAAAAACATGTTTTACTCTTGCAATTAAATGGTTTTTTAAAAGAATATTGTTGGGATGCCTAGGTGGCTCAGTCGTTAAGCATCTGCCTTCCGCTCAGGTCATGATCCCAGGAACCTGGGATCGAGCCCCACATCGGGCTCCCTGCTCAGCAGGAAGCCTGCTTCTCCCTCTCCCACTCCCCCTTCTTGTGTTCCCTCTCTCGCTCTCTCTGTCAAATAAATAAATAAATAAATAATCTTTAAAAAATAAGATTGTTAGAAATTCTATGTTGTAGATACAGAATCAGGTTTAATAAATGTATAAAAGTATAATGTTTGAATAGTCTGTGTCCACTCATTCATACAGATTCATTCAACAATTATATGGTAATGGTTTGACCACACATTTTGTCATCCATGATATGTTGTATTATTTAATGTCACCACATTTCTAATGTGGCCGCATTAAATATATTGCTCCTTCAAGTTCTTTGAAGGCAGAAATGATGTCATATATTTTCCTATATTCTCATAATTCTTGGCAACTTCCCACCATTAAATTTCATCCTTCACATGAATTAAATTCTCAAGTTAATCTGCAAGCAAAAGTTAAATACTCAAATTTTCTTCTGAGTTAGAACTGAGTTAGAATTGAAGAATTTAGAGTCCAAAAAGAACTGTTTTTCCTTACTCAGTTCTTCTTCTGCAGTTCTTCTTTTTAGACTCTAAATAAATTCTTCAATTTCTTCCACCAGGATGTTGACAAAGTTATCATCACTAGCAGCCCTGCCATTAGTCAGACCAATGATATTGATTTCTCATCTGCAATGGAAGGTCCCCTTAAAGTCACTGGCATATTTTTTCCCGTAGGGCTAGCCAGGCTTTTACTGTATAAATTGTCTAGGGCTGGTGTTTATTGAGTGGAATATCAGGTTATTTGCACTTTTTAAACTGTTACACCCCCTCCCCAAAGAGTGAATACAGATGAATTTGAATACAATCAGTATTCAAGTAATGCTACAGCATTTCATTAACAATATCTGCAATAAATACCCAGTGACTAAATCAAAGAACCTAAGTAATTAGACTAAAGAACATTTTAAAGAAAATATTCACTACAGGATATATTTAAATCTAACAAATCTGGCCATCAAACTGGGCATTCAAATAGCTAATAAAAGTTTTTAAATTAAGTAAAATGCATTGATATGAGTATTCCACTTACTAAAAGCTGCAAAAACTGGAGGAAAAAAAAAACACAAAAGAGTCTTATTTAGTTTCTGATAACCCCTCAGTAATCTGAATTAGCTGAGAACTGCCCCATAGAAAATTTGAATCATAGCTAATATAACCACTCTTCCCTGCTTTCCTCCTCCTGTTCACTCCATATGCTGCAGAAAACAAGACAAAAACACTTCTGGGACCAATAGTCATCAGTTCACACACAAGAGCCAACACAAAGTGCTTTGGCAGAAAAGCTCCTAGAACTTACTTTGAAAGGTTCTTATCACAAGCAACATGACTGACAAGAACAATAAAATGCCTAGAAATAAATTTTTTTTGAAGTATAGAATATGTAAAAAACTGTCATTGGAAAATGTAAATGATTTCAATATTAACAAATGGAAGATGAATATTTAAGAATGGTTTAGAAAAAGAAGATTAGCAGAGGCTGGTAGTAGGAAATGTGTCTTACTAGATAGTAAAACTTAACACAAAGCTATTATGATCAGAGTTGTAGTGAAAAAAATTATTAGTATAAAAAAGATAAATACAGGGCACCTGGGTGGCTCAGTCGGTTAAGCGGCTGCCTTCGGCTCAGGTCATGATCCCAGGGTCCTGGGATCAAGTCCCACATCTGGCTCCCTGCTCCACAGGAAGCCTGCTTCTCCCTCTCCCACTCCCCTTGCTTGTGTTCCCTCTCTCGCTGTCTCTCTCTCTCTCTCTGTCAAATAAATAAATAAACTCTTAAAAAAAAATACGTAGAGAATCCAGAAAAATTCAACTATACATAGAATATTAATATATTATAAAGGTGGCATTTCAGTTTAGTGCACAAGGAGTATTTTCATTCATAAATTAGCAAAAGAAGGCAATAACTGGCTATCTGGAAGATAAAACGTTAAGCTTCTACCTTGCACCACATGGCAGATAAATTCTATGAGAATTATAGATTGAAATATAAAAAATATAACAAAAATGTATTGGGAGAAAAATTAGAAGAATAACAGTGACTTTGGGTTAAAGAGATTTCTTAAGGAAGGAAGGAAACTTAGAAGCCATAAAATTAAAGATGAATAAGCCATGCCAAAATATGACACTTCAGCATAAAAATTATTTTGAACTAAAGAAGGCAACTGAGAAGCAGACGCAGGAAGAACTCTACTTTCCCCCATCTAACAAAAGCAGGGCATAAATTTCCCTTTGTGAAGATGTTCCTCTCCTCTCTCGTACCCAAAGGAGGGGAACAACCCTTAGCATTAGAGATGGATATGGCACTGATGAGTCTGCATAAAAAAGTCTTACTAAATAACCTTTATCTACCATTAGTTCCCCCATATATTTACCTTCCCACAATTTACCACTCCTAGAAGCTCAAACTCCTCTTCCTTTGTCTACTCGTTTCACAATTTATCATCCTTCATTAAAACAGTATAGGAGCTCTCAAGCCTAACCACTTCTTTGAGTTTTTACTTTTTTCTGTGGACCCCTATGCATGTAAAATTGAAAAGAGAATTTCATACCTTTCTTCCTGTGAGCCTGTCTTTGCCAATTTAGTTTGTAGGACTCCAAGTTCTACCAAGAGGGTAGAGGAAAAATCTTTCCTCTCCTGCAAATACACATGGCTATGCTAAAGTTTAAAGTATTTATTGGCAAGATACACCATAAAACCTCAAAAGATAAATGAAAGAGTTGTGATAATATTTATAATACATATGATACAAGGTTAACAACTCTAATGTAGACAATGCTTATAATTTGATTTTTTCAAAAAGTAATAAAAATGAGCAAAAGAAGTGATCAAGAGTAAATGAGAAAGGACAGTAAACAAGAAAATACTCAAACTGACTACCACACAGCCAAAAGCTAGTTTTCCTTTCTTGGATTGGCAAAAATTGAAACAAGTCATAACATCTAATACTGGGAGGATGTGGTGGTAAAATGTACATTCTTGCCTACTGGCTGCATGCGTTACTACAACTCTTCTGAAAAAATCACTCTTTGACCAAATTTTCTCAACTTTAGGATTCTCCTGTAGAAATAAACATGATAGTGTGTTTTGAGGCACTCCTAATTAGAAACAACCATCCATCAGGAGGGAGGTGATTGAGAGTTATGGTACATCTATACTATCAAAAGACTTCACAAAGCTGTATTGCTGTCTCCTAAACTATTGCCTCCAAAGTTAGGGCTATTGAACCCCCAAAGACATATAAGTGAAAATGAAGAATGGCATTATTTAATTAGAAAAGTAATAATATTCTGCTCTACAGTAATACTGATAAACCTGGCCCTGGAAAATGGCATTCATTCTTAATTAGCACTCACCAGAATTGGCACACATTGCTGGATTAATTGTCCTTTGCAGCAACTGAGTTGCTGTAAATTAGCCATATTGGACTACTGGTAATCCTTTCTGCCTTTCACACAAGTCAGATTTTCTTTCTTTCTTTTCTCTTTTTTTTTAAGATTTTATTTATTTATTTGAAAGAGACAGAGCCAACGAGAGAGAGCACAAGCAGGGGGAGGGGCAGAGGGAGAAGCAGACCGTCTGTCTGCTGAGCAGGGAGCCCCACGCGGGGCTCAATCCCTGAGGGGAAGGTAGACGCTTGACTGACTTAGCCGTTTAGACGCCTTAGCCACCCAGGGGCCCCCGATTTTCTTGATCCTCGTCTCCTATCGACACTTAAAGCAAACACTTGACCCAGATTTTGGCAGGTCCTGGTCTCCCCTTCTTATTCCCTGGTAGGTCCCTGAATGCCTGTTCCCCTTGAGGATCAATTTCTAGCTTTCTGCCCTTAAATCATTCCTTATTAATCCCTATCAATATTGTGCCTAGTACCCAAGGTTACCTCATCCATCTCTCCTGACTAGTGACCATCCCTGAGACCTTGGAATGAAACTTTTTATTATATCAAGTTTCTTGCTATTCAGAACCCTATCAGAGTCAGACAATGAGAAGTGTACTTCTAGAAGGGACCATTCGAAGAGTCTAATCAGGGGTACCTCAGTGGCGCAGTCAGTTAAGCATCTGCTTTTGGCTCAGGTTAGGATCTCGGGATCATGGGATTGAGCCCTGAGTGGTGCTCCCTGCCTGACCGGAAGTCTGCTTCTCCCTCTCCCTCTGCCCCTCCCCCTGCTTGTGCTCTCTCTCGTTTGCTCTCTGTGTCTCTTTCAAATAAATAAATAAAATCTTGTGTGCTCCTGCTTGTGTGGTCTTTCTCCTCTTCCTCAAATAAATAAGTAAAATCTTAAAAAAAAAAAAAATAAGAGTCTAATCAGAGGCATACTCAGGTTCTTATAATAGGGTACCTAGCCTAGAAACACCATGGTTGTGTTTGGGTTAGGGTGGGGAGGGAAGAAGGGAGAGGGTTGGGTGTTGGTAGCTGAGGGAGTAAGCAAACATGTAAAGACGGTGTCACTTTTATTTTTCCCAGTCTTGATTTCACACTTCTTTCTTCAACATCTTTTATTATGTCATTATAGACTTAAATCTAATGTCAACATACTGCTTTACCAAAAAGGTACTTCTTTTGGAGATTATGCTAGGGGAGCAACAAACTAGAATAGGTCCCACTTAGTCTCTCAGCAAATTCTTTAGACCAGCACTGCCCAGTACAAATATTAGCCACAAATAGTTTTCAGTTTTCTAGTAACCACATTAAAACAAACAAACAAACAAACAAACAAAAGAAACAGATGAATAACTGAAATAATGTATTTTATTTAACCCACCACATTTAAAATATTTAAATTTTAATATGTAATCAATAGAATCAATTATTCATGAGATATTTTACATTTTTTTTTGTGCTAAGTCTTCAAAATTGATAGACAGTTGACCTTTTGAACAATATGGGTTTTAACTATGCATGTCCATTTATATGTGGATTTTTTCAATAAATACAGTAGTAGTACTCTAAATGTCTTTTCTCTTCCGTATGATTTTCTTAACATTTTCTTTCTCTAGTTACTTTATTGTAAGAATACAGTATATAATACTTACAATATACAAAATATGTGTTAATTGTTTATGTTACCAGTAAGGCTTCTGGTCAATAGTAGGTTATTAGTAGTTAAGTTTTTGATGAGTCCAAAGTTATACATGGATTTTTGACTGCATGGGGAGGTCGGTGCCCCAACCCCCGTGACGTTCAACAATCAACTCTATATTTTGCACTTCCATCACATCTCAGTTGTACTAGCCATATTTCAAGTGTTCATAGCCATATGTGACTAGTGGCTTCAATACTGGCCAGCACAGTTTAAAATATGCCACAGTTAGTCCCTCCAAAAGAATACAGGCTACCAAGAGACTCAATTCCCAAAATTCTATTTCCCTAACTTCTAACAAACATTTGAAAGCATGAAATAGAGGTAATTATCTTTTTCCCAACTAACTTTGTATCTTAACTATTCCTTCCATATATACCTCAGATCTGTTATTTTCACTTTCTTCTTTAATGACCCTCTTTGTGCTCATTTTTCTTTTCTGTTCCATAAGCTTTATTCTACGATTCTCAGTAATATTCAAATACTTTGGAATATACTTATTTGCAAAACAAATTAGCCCATTTAATTGATCACTTCTTGTGGACAAGTCATAATGAGAATACTGTACAAAATAAGTATATGACCTTTATTAGTGTCTGACTCCATGATCAATAAGTATTTATTAAGCATCTACTATGCTATCAGCAGCACTAATAAATTTCCGAATGGAGTTTTCACTGTGTACACTAACATATTCCTTATATTAGTTTGCCTGACCAGTCTTTTTACATCAATTTTTAAACTTGAATCAGCATACATTTTAGGAGAAGTAGGCTGTTTGCTACCAAACAGAATTCTTTTCCTCAGTGTCTCAGTCACATAAATGTTTTGATCTAAATTTTTAATCTAACTGTGGTTTGCTGTCTTTTAAGTCAAACACACCACCTCCTGGCAGCAGGAAGCACCACCCAAAACAGCAATTTCAGGTTTCTTGTTTCAGGGTTGTTTGGATAATAAGTAGGTTTATTAACAACAGTGATTTGGAATGATACCATTCCTGCTGGGTAACTGCATGATTTTAGCAAGAAGGGCTCAAAGTTTGTTGTAGCCAATATGAGACATGGTGTTCTAATATAGGTCAAAGTTATTATCTATTTTGATAACATTCTTTCTCTCCAGGTTGGTGTTTCAAATGGTTGTCTGGATTGCTTTTCTTAATTGCTGTCTTTTGGCCTGAAGTGTTTACATAGAAATCAGAGCCCTTTTCCAGTTAAGAGTAACTCCACATGCAGGCACACACGTTGGTAATGCCACCCAGAATAAATCAAGTAATGAACAACATGTTTGAACTGAATCTTAAAAATTCTTGGATACAATTGCTGGCAATCAAAACTGTTTTCAGTTTATTTTGTGTACTTTGATTTTTTAATCCCTCCCAGAATACTCGAGGGAAATGACTTCTCAAGTGAGTTGATAAAGTGATTATAATGAGCCCAATTCTCACCTGCGTGTCTTGATGGGGGTGGAAGAAAATTTCAAATTCTTACTAAGGTCCAGGGCATAGAATTACCATTTAGGAAGCAGGTACTTGCTTAAAGCCTAGACCCTGATAGCTGTTCTTTAGGGAAAATTCTTCAAGGAGACCAACATAGTACAGTGTTAAGAACCTGGCCTTTCAACCTAGACAGCCAGGGATTTAAATACTAGCACTATTACTTAAAAGCTAAGTATGAAGGACCCAATCCTCTGCGCATCACTATTGGTTTATAAAATGTAAATCGTAGTAACTACGTCACAGGTTTGTTGTAAACTTTAAATGAGAAGACATTTTCCAGGTAGTTATGAGTAGGCAAAATGGGCATAAGATACAGTCAACATCCTCTTCCTTCCCTCGATGGCATGAAGAATGCCACGTCCAGTTCCTTTAGGCAGGTGATCTACTTAGAGTTGCCCAGACTCTCATCCCAAGTGGATCTTCACCTTGTTCCTCTCCTCTCCCCTCAGAGCCGATGATAAATTACTCGGTGACTTGCTCTCTACTTTCCACTTTGGCAGCTAATCCGAAAAATTTATCCTTGTTAATATAAAGAGCCAATGGATTAGTTTTAATAAACTCTACCTGTAGCTCAAAAGGACAGTGAGAAATTTGTGGGTAGTCAGATATGACGTTTGGTATCTAACTCTCCCTCCTCTTTTTTTCAATAATTTGGGTTTACAAGTCTGGTATCTCAGAAGCAGTTCACATCTTTTTTTGGCATTAGTACAGTAATAGATATTAAACCTTCAGCATGTGGGCAGTGATTATAATGGGCAATCAGATTTCTCATAAATGAGATTAACTAATGAAAGGCATATGATTAGAAAAGAAAAAGAGAACTAACATTTATTTGATACTTTCCATATTCCAAACACTGTACTAAAACTATTCAAAAGTTGATTTACTTAATCCTGACTAATAAAATAGGTAATGAAACTAGGTTTTAAGGCAATTAAATAATTTATCCAAGGCCACAGTAGGCAGAATTGGTATTTAACTCCAGCTCATTTGCATACAAAACCTATTCTTTATCCATCACAATATTTTAATTCACACATCCCATGAGAGATAGGAGCAACTTTAGGAAACCTGACATTAACCTTAAACAATCAACTAATAGTAGAGTTTGGCTTTTATGGGAAATCTGTTTACTTATCTGCAGAATTATAGGATGTTAATTTGGTAAACGACCTTAGATATATCATCTCTTCTCTACCCCATAGCATGTAAAACCCTCCCGACTTTCTGGGCCTTTCGTAAAACATGTATTCAAGAGAACTGAGGGGAAAAGAAAGTGGTCCAGAATTCCCCTTGAGCAGATAGAGTTTGGATCTCAAATCAAGCTCCAGTTTTCTGCTCATTTAATTAAGCTATCTACATACTTATTTTTCTAAGAGGGGCATTGATATTTACAATGAATCCTGATTGATGTCTGGCATCACTTTACCAAGGTACAATCCCTGACCAATTTTCAGCTAGTGGCCAGTATGCTTTTGTAGCACAAATCCCATAATACCAGTTGTTGAGGACCACTTGATGATCAGTTTTCCACTAAAATACTCTCAGGAGTTGTCAAATAGTGTGGTAACATTTTGACATCACTGGTACCAGGCAATGTTATCTATAGTATTGAGATGCTTAAGATAGATTTAAAGCAAAAGAGATGCAGTGTATCTCACTTATAAAATCTGTGGCAGTGAGACAACTTCCCAATATACATTATCTGCTCCTTAGAGCTCTTTAAAATTCTATTCCTCTAAATAATTGGTTACAAAAGCTAGCTCCTATGAAAGTACCCTAATTTTTATTTCAGCAAAGATAGAAAACTCCATTTCTATCATAAAGATGATATGATAGGGGATTTTAGATTTATGGCTGCCTGACCTATTATATTGTTTACCATCTAAATATTCACCCAATGATTGAGTCCAGTTACCCAGGAAACCTTGGGTTTCCTTGATTCATTACAAGAAACTGGTGCCAAGGAATGCTGAGTGTCTCCCAAAGGAAAATGTATACAAATCCATGAATCAGTAAGATTGTATGCTTTAGTCAATTCATGAGTAAATTGCAGCCAGGTGTTGGATTCATACCAGCAAGTGACTAAAAGCACAAAAACTAACATTAAGAACAAGAGCTTTAAAGAAAAATAAACAAAAGGCATTTAGATAGGGAAGAAAGAAGTAAAACTTTATTTGCAGATAACATGATTGTCTATATAAAATTCTGAAGGAATCTACAAACAAGTAACTAGAGCTAATACATGAATTTAACAGGTTTTTGGATATAAAATCTATATACAAAAATGAGTTGTATTTTTATATTCTAGCAATGAACACTTGGAAATTAAAATTTATGAAATTATCTGGATTAGGTAATGATTTCTGAGACTCAACACTAAAGCACAAGTGATAAAAGAAAAATTTGATAAACTGAACTTCATCATTTTTTAAAATGTGCACTTCAAAGAATACCACTAACAAAGGTAAAAGACAAACCCACAGGCTGGAAGAATATATTTGCAAATCATATAATATGATAAGGAACTTATATCTATAATATATTAAGAATTTATAACTCAACAATAAGACAACCCAATTAAAAGATGGACAAAAGATTTGAATTAAAAAAAAGTACACAAATGGTCAATAAACACATGAAAGAATGCTCAGTGTCATTAAGCAGTAGGGAAACGCCAATCAAAAACCACAAAAGAGGGACACCTGGGTGGCTCAGTCAGTTAAGCGTCTGCCTTCAGCTCAGGTTGTGATCTCTGGGTCCTGGGATCCAGCCCCACGTCAGGTTCTCTGCTCAGCAGGGAGTCTGCTTCTCCCTCTGCCTCTCCCCCCACCACTTGTGCTCTTTCCCTCTCTAATAAATAATAACAGAAGTCTTAAAAAAAAAACCACAAAAGATATCACAAGAAATATAGCCACTAGAATAGCGGTAAAACAAACAAAACAGAAAATAACTAGTACTGACAAAGATGTGGAGAAAACAGAATGTAACTGTGTCCCAAGCAGGCTAGAGACTACATATCTCTAACTCACAGACCTCTAGCCCCTAGCGTATAGCTTGTGGCCTCTAGCTTATAGCTTGACTAATTATAACTTCCTCGAGATTTCAGTAGAACACTGACTCTGAGGAAACAAGGAGCACTAGCCACTCACTGCTGCTAATGTGACCAATTGTTGGATCAGTCATCCAAAGCCTTGGTGAGTATGATTATTCTAATCCTACAGTTATTCCTGTATATAATTTCACTCATGTACACCCATGTGCCAAAAATAGTTTGGCAGTTTCTTACAGTGTTTAACAGAATTGTTACATGACCCAACAAAATTACTCCCAGGAATCTCCATAATAGAAATGAAGTATGAGTGCTCACATAGAGACGTGTGCACAAATGTTCATAGCAGTATTATTCATAATTGCCAAAAAGTAGAAACATCAACTGTTGAATGGATAAACAAAATTTAGTGTATCCACACAAAGAATACTATTTAGCAATTAAAAGGAATGAAGTGCTGATACATGCTATAACATGGATGAAAGCATTATATTCAGTGAAAGAAATAAGATACAAAAGATCAGATATTGTATGATTCCATTTATATGAAAGGTCCAGAAAAGGCCAATGTATAGAGACAGTGATTAGTGATTGCCTTGAGCTGTCAGGAGGAGATGGGGATTGGTTGCTAATGGGCACAAGTTTTCTTTGTTTGAGTGATCAAAGTATCCTAAAATTAGATTGTTGTGATTTTTGTACCAGTCTCTAAATACAATAACTGCCATTGCATTGTAGACCTATCATGAGTGAGTTTATGGTATATAAGTTATATATCAATAAAGCTACTTAAAAAATTGTAAATTTTGTCTTTTTGGATAAGAGTTTCCTGGAAATATAAGTCATGTCAATAAAGACAAAGGAATGATAAAGTTTTGTTTGTGAAGACAGCAGAATAGTAAAGCCAATTTATGTAGACAGTTAATTTACGGGTTTATGGTTTCAGTTTTTAAAACCAATATATATCTTTTTAAATCATAAACACATCAGATAGTTAAAACTGCAATGCAAAAATTAAAATATAGTATGTTATAGAGTGAATGGGTGGTTATTCTAGATTAAGCATTCAGAGAAGAGTTTTACAAAAACACCTTTTATTTATTTATTTTGCTTACTAAACCTCTGGTTTAGTAATATGAATGATAAAGAGGAGCCAACCTTGTGAATATGGAGGTGGGGTGGGGTGGAAGAATAGGAAGAGCATTTTAGCAAAGGAAATAGCTAGTGCAACTAGGGGTCTCTTTGTTCGTATTTCTCTAATGAACTCTTCAATTTCATCTCTCCAGACATCAGAACAATGCATTTCTCTACTTCCTGCCAGTGCTCAGCAAACTCTTGAATTTATTGATCTTTCTTTAATTTAAAAAAAATCTTTATTGGGCTATAATTCACATACCATAAAATTCACCCATGTTAGGTGTACAATGTAATAATAGCATATTTATAGATTTGCTCAAAAATCACCACAATCCAATTTTGATGACCTCAAAAAGAAACCTTGTAAATAATGTGACTCTTCTTTATACTCCTCTCCTTTTGTTCCTTTCCCTCTCTCTCTCATCAACCCAAGGTTGGTGAAAACTTTTTCACTCTTCTGCATTGGCCCACTGACCACTAGTTAAGAGCCACAATTTTATAGCAGTTTCCAACATTAAAATTTTTGTGATTCTCTGACTTATCCATTCTTTCATTGTACTTTTCTTTCTTTCCTGAACTTCCTAAACTTATTTTCTAGTTGACAGGGTAGGGGCCAAGGGCAGGCTTGGCAGGCCAAGATGGGTACTTTGGCATGAAGATTATTTTGAGTGGAAGGCAATTGAGACCTAACTTCCTTAACTATATAGAAGGATCTAAATTGGGGGTCTTTTCCAGAATAAGGGTTATCAGCAGAGATAAATTTTATATGAGGGACCCCTGTGTGGTAGGGCAAACATCTAATCAGCAAACATGTGCTCTTCCTATTGCCCTGTGAAGTGCAGTCCTTTCCTCTGAAGTACCAGCCCTGGCCGCCTTCCCCTTGTTCAGAATGACATATAGACCTCATTTTGCCTGTCTCCAGAATTTCCATGTCTGTATGGATTCCCCATATGTACGCTATTAAATGTGATTTTCTCCTGCTAATCTGACTTATGTCGATTTGATTCTTAGTCCAGCTAGAAGGACACTTGAAGGGGACAGGAATTCTTGCTCCCCAACAGCGGCATTATCTTTATTATCTCGGGGAAAATTAGAATTGTTACGGCAGAAATCAATGCAAGTTTTACTATTTTTAAGACTTCAGCTAAGTCTCTTAAGAATAAAATATTAAGGGGGCACCTGGGGGGCTCGGTCAGTTAAGCGTCTGCCTTCAGCTCAGGTCATGATCTCAGGGTCCTGGGATTGAGTCACGCATGCGGCTCCGGGCTCAGCGGTGCATCTGCTTCTCCCTCTGCCTCTGCCCCTCCCCACTGCTAGTGGTCTCTCTCTCTCTCTCTGTCAAATAATAATAAAAAAAAAAAAAGAATAAAATATTAGGGTCCTGAAAGGATAGAAACACAAAATTAGTGCCAAAACAAAGATAAAATACTAAAATAGGTGCAGATATACCTAATTTCTTCCAAGGCCTCTTGCCACCTCTTCAAGACACCTCATTCTGCCCAGAGACTTCTTTGAGGATACAATTTAATGCCCTATATGAATACTTTCTTTTTCTTAACAGAACAGTAGTAAGCTTCCTCCCCTATTGGAGGATGGCGTCCTTAATCTCCTATAGTCCCTGTGGGTGATGGTGGTAAAGAAGGGAAAGCCCTGGTGGATCAGAGGGAGTCAGAATAGTGGGGAAACCTCCCCTGATTCTAATTCATTTAGTAAATATTTGTACCAAGCATTCTAGACTCTGAGTGTGCTATGACTTTATGACAGTGAAATTTTAGGTGAACAATGCACTGTAAAGAATTATAATTTGGTAGATTTTGCAATAAATATTCATGAAATTTATTGTTTATAACATTCTGGAATAAAAGTTTCACTATGTTTCCATCTATTCGAGTAAATTAATGTCAATAGCCCTTGTCAATGTTTTTATACTGAAAACTAAGCTTTTAAAAAACTATTAACCATCCACTAAATAAATTCCATACTTCCTCATTTGCCTTTTGAAAATAGTAAAGTCAGCAGGAGAGGAGTTCTTGCCAGCATTTACTCAGGTTCCCTCCTGCTATCCTTCTCTTGCCTCCAATCAACCCTTGCTAACTCTTGCTAACGTTTTGTTTGCAGAGAGAAGATGTAAATAAAAACTTTCATTGAAGAAGAAGTAATAGGCTTATTCCAATGAAAATTCTGATTAGAAGCCAAATACTACACATGGTGTTTTTCTGGATTCCTAATTTTATTTTATTTTATTGTATTGTATTTTTTTAAAAGATTTTATTTATTCATTTGAGAGAGAGAGAGAGAGCAAGCATGAGCAGGGGGAGAGGGAGAAGCAGACTCCCCACTGAGCAGGGAGCCCGATGTGGGGCTGGATCCAAGGCCCCTGAGATCATGACCTGAGCCGAAGGCAGACGCCCAACCATCTGAGCCACCCAGGTGCCCCCAGGCTCCTAATTTTAAATGAATTTTTAAAGCAGATTTTTCTAGATAGCTAATACATTAGATTGTCCATAAGAATTTATAGTCAAATATATGCCAGAAAAATACTGCCTTATTAGTACCTTACTGAACTTCATATATTATCTTTTCAACACAAATTTATTAAATGACTGTACTCAGCTGTTAGAGGACTATTACATGTATAATATGCTGGCATAGCCTAGAGGTTATAGAGGTTGCCAGACTCCTCTCTGGTCCCTCATTTTCATTCATTACCCCACCTCGGTTTTTCTTGAGCTTTAGTTTCTGGGATCTTTCTCTCTCCACCATGGAGCAGATGAAAAAAGAACTGTGTAGAATGTGCCTTTGAATTACCAGCTGGTGAGACAGAAGAGAGGGTATTTATTCTCAAGCTTCTGTTCTCCCATTTATTAAGGGTTCTGTAGGTAAGCTAGAATGGCTGAAAGGGTGCCCAAAGGCATCCCAAGTGGTGACGGAAGACAAGTCTGGCAGAAAGTAAGAGAGCCTTGCTGTACCTCAGACAAGGTGCTGCCAGGCCACACCTTCCTATAGTTTCTTGTGGCAACAGTTCTGGAACCAAAAAGTGAGCCAAGATCATGTAAGACAAGACATAGAGGATGTGCAACACAGCCCAGCAGTTCTGGACCCAATTCTAATGTGTGTGTGTTGGGGGGGGAGGGGTCAGTTTTTCACACCACCAGTCAACTCTCCGACACCAGCTGGGTGTCCGGCAATTCAACTCAATTCTGACACTATCTACTGGAAGATAGCTTCACATTCCCCTGGTTAAGGGCTCAGTCCCACAAGACTGCTTCTCTGTCCCAACTTCAGACCCCAGTCAAAGCCCATCTTATCACCTGTGCTTCTGACCTACATGCTACAGATTGGGGGTTCCAACAACCCCATCCTTGGACTTCAGAAGTCAGTCCAAAGTCCAGGTCATTACTTGTACTTCTGACCAACTGGCTATGTATCAGAGGTTCCCACATCCCCTCCTAGGGTTTGATTAATTTGCTAGAATAGCTCACAGAACTCAGGAAACTCATTTGCTCCCTAGATTTACCCATTTGCCATTTTACTATGAAAGGATATAACTCAGGAAGAGTCAGACAGAAGAAATGCATCAAGGCAAGTTATGGCGGAAGGGGGCAGAGCTACCATGCCTCCGCGGGCACAGCACTCTCTCTGAATCTCCATCTGTGCACCAAAGTGGAAGCTCTAAAATCCCATTCTTTTGGGTTTTTATGGAGACTTCAGTATATCAGCATTAATCAATTCAATCTCTAGCACCTCTCCCTTTCCTGGAGGTCAGTGGGTGAGACTGAAAGTTCTAACACTCTAATCACATGGTTGGTTCTCCTGGTGACCAGCCTTTCTCCTTAGGTGAGGTCCAAAAGTAACCTCGTGAGCATAACAAAACACACCTTTATTGCTCTTGTCACCTAGGAAATTCTAAGGGCTTAAGAAGCTCTGGTGGCTCCTGGATGGCTCAGTTGGTTAAGCGTCTGACTCTTGATTTCGGCTCAGGGTCCTGAGATCCAGCCCCACATTGACCCCCACATTGAGCCCCCACACTCTGGCTCCACGCTTAGCAGGGAATCCGTTCCTCTCCCTCTGCGTCTCCCCCAGCTCATGCATGAAATCTTTCTTTCTCAAATAAATAAATAAATCTTTAGAAAAAAGAAGCAGCAGCAGCAGTTCTGCCAAACAGGAACGAACACCAAATATATATTTCTTATTATTAGTCACAATATCACACGGTCTACTTCTAGCCTGGGCAAAAGAAGACCGTAATGGGTCATGCCCATCTCAACTGAGGACTTTTTTTTAAAGATTTTGTTTTTAAGTAATCTCTACACCCAGCATGGGGCTCAAACTCACAACCCCAAGATCAGGAGCTGCACACTCTACCAACTGAGCCAGCCAGGTGCCCCTCAAATGAGGACTTCCAAGTTTGGAACAAAAGCCTCATGGTAACAAAGATTATACATTTGTTCAGCATTATCTTCTCTGCATACACATTCTTGGGGAGTCTGGCAAGGACATTTAGCTATGGCTTAATGAGATTAGTGTGTTTGGGGACCTGGATTCTTGCCATCTCTCGGTATCATTCTACCTGGTAGGTATGACTGAAATAGGCCATGGCTCTTGACCTCACACAGCGCAAGTGTTTCTGGCATATTGTCAACTGAAATGTCTTACTGATTGTGGGATAAGTGTGAAATAAAACCTCTGGTCTTGAAGAATATACCTCCATTACAACAAAAAATTTTAAATGTGTAAAGCTGATTCTGATATGACTAAAAGGAAAATATCAAGATGAAAATTTAATTATTAATGTTCACAACTGGGTTTTCCATTGATGGGCTGGCAATATAATAAGAAATGCAGGGCGCCTGTGTGGCTCAGTCAGTTAAATGTCTGCCTTTGGCTCAGGTCATGATCCTGGGGTCCTGGGATCGAGTCCCACATCGGGCTCCTTGCTCCACAGGGAGTCTTCTTCTCCCTCTGCCCCTCCCCCCTGCTCATGTGCTCTCTCTCTCTCTCAAAAATGAATAAAACCTTTTAAAAAATAAATATATAAAAATAAAAAATGCAAATAGCATAAATTCTGTAATAAATAAGGAATAAATAATAATACACATTTATATCTATCTATTTTATAAAGTGCATTTTCTTACCTTACTTTCAGAAATTCCCATCTTCAATCACTTTAAAATCCTTTGAAAAAATATTCCTTGGGGCATCTGGCTGGCTCAGTCAGTAGAGTATGTGACTCTTGATCTCGAGGTCATGAATTCAAGCCCTACATTGGATGTAGGCTTACTTAAAAAATTTTTTTTTAAAAGAATATTTCTTTAATACCCAAGCATTATATCTCAGTTATATTTTAATAAACCCGAAAAAATTTTTAAATATATCACAAATGCAGGAGGCCTGGGTGGCTCAGTGGGTTAAGCATCTGTCTTCTGCTTAGGTCATGATCCCAGGGTCCTGGGATCGAGTGAACATCAGGCTCCTTGCTCAGCCAGTAGCCTGCTTCTCCCTCTGCCTGCCACTCCCCTCTGCTTGTGCGCTCTCTGTCTCTCTGACAAATAAATAAAATCTTAAAAAAAATAACAAACTTCTTCCTAGGTTCTGCTTTAATGGCTTCACACAAAATTTGATATGTTGTGTTTTCATTTTCATTAAATTGAAAATATTTTCCAACTTCTTATTTTGATTTATCCTTTTACCATGGATTATTTAGAATTATGCTATTTAATTTCAAGTATTTAAGGATTTATCAGAAATCTTTCTGTTATTAATTGCTAATTAAATTCCACTGTTGTCAAAGAATACACTTTATATGAGTTGAATCATTTAAAATTTATTGAGACTTTTATCATGGTCCAGAATGTGGTCTCTCTTGGTAAATGTTCCATGTGTACTTATAAATAATTCTGCAGTTCTTTGGTTGTGTTTTTATAAATTCAGTTAGGTCAAGTCAGTTGATTACCTTGTTCAAGTCTTTTATAACCTTAATAATTTTCTATCAGATATAGAGACTAGGGTTTTGAAATCTCTGACTGTTATTATAAATTTGTGTATTTCTCTTTGCTCTTCTATCAGTTTTTCTTTATTTATTTTGAAACTCTATTATCTGGTGCATACATGTTTAGGATTTTTACATAATCTTTATGATCTACACTTTTACCTTTATAAAATGGCCTTTTATATCTCTGGTAATCCTTGTTCTAGAGTCTACTCAATATGATAATAATATATTAATATTGCCATGATAGCCTTTTGGTTTGCTTGTTTATTGTAAGCATGATATATCTATTTCTATCCTTTTCCATTTCCATAGAAATTACACAAGCCAGAAATCAGTGGAGCAACATCTTTAAAGAATTGAAAAAAAAAAAAAAACAAAACCCCAAAACAAAAACAACTGTCAACTGAGTTCTATGCCTAAAACTTTTTCAAAAACAAAAGAGAAATAAAAATATTTCTAAACTTTTTTAGACTTTTATTGCCAGCAGACCTGCATTATAAGAAATGTTAAAGAAATTTCTTCAGACAGAAAGAACATATACATGATACCAGATGGGAATTTAGATCTATGCAAAGAGATTAAGTGTTCTGGAAATGGGTAAGAATGAGCACAGCATTATAAGTTGTTTCCAGGAATTTTCCACTACTCATGCCTCTTCAGCCTTTAACTGTACTATAAAAATTTAAAGATATTTGAGCAAATTTATGATAGATAAAATAAAAGGAAAAACATTTCTTATTATCCTCTGAAATATTACTGATTCATTTTTCTACACCTCAGGTTTTTCAAGCTTTATCTTTTACGTATGTAATATTTTTCATTTCATATATAGAATTCATAGTCAATGTTTCTTATTAAAATATCTTTATAGCCCTTGTGTTTCTGTAAACAGAGACATAAGTCATAGGGCTAACATCATTTACTAACACTCTGGTGACTATCAGAATGAGTATAAATGGCATCTTGACTGAAAAAAATCCAGTAATATATGGCTTAAAACCATTTATGTCTTTGCCTGGGTGGCTCAGTCAGTTAGGCATCTGACTCTTGGTTTTGGTTTGGGTCATGATCTCAGGGTAGTGAGATCAAGCCCTACGTCAGGCTCTGTGTTGGGCATGGAGCCTGCTTGGGATTCTCTCTCTCCCTCTCCCTCTGTCCCCTCCTTCCCCTAAAACAAAAAGAGAAACTATTTATGTCTTGGATATTGTCTTTTAGAATACGCATTTATTTAAAAAATTTATTCATTCATACAATGAATCATTCAACAATGATTATTGAGTTGCCAGGTACTGTTCTAAACCCTGAAGACAGAAGAGTAAATAAAATCTTTATTCTCATGGAGCTCATAGTCTAGTGGAAAAAGACATAAAATAAACAAGTAAACTATATATATATATATGTAATATGTCAGATGATGGTAAGTACTGTGAAGAAAAATATAATAGAGCATAGTAATAGAAAGGATGGAGGTTTTAAAGTGAGAGATCATTGAAGTTCTTTCTGATGAAATGACATTGAATAGCTATGAATAAGATCAGAGAATGAGGGGCACCTGTGTGGCTCAGTCATTAAGCGTCTGCCTTCGGCTCAGGTCATGATCCCAGGGTCCTGGGATTGAGCCCCTGCATCGGGCTCTCTTCTCTGCAGGAAGCTTGCTTCTTCCTCTCCCACTCCCCTTGCTTGTGTTCCCTCTCTTGCAGTGTGTCTCTCTCAGTCAAATAAATAAAATCTTAAAAAAAAAAAAGATCAGAGAATGAGACCCTGAGACAGAAATGTGCTTGACATGTACTAGGAATAGGAAAGGTGTCAACTGGTTGAAAAGAGTGAATGAGACAGAATTGGAGGAGATGAGGTAATTGGGGAGACCAGATTATGTACACTTTTGGGCTATAATAATGACTCACATTTTACTCTGTGTGAGATGGAAAGCTATTGAAGGGTTTGTGGCAGGAAAGGGACACTATATGACTAGTGTTTTAAATGTGTAACTTCGGCCATTCTGTTGAGAATAGAGTGAAGGCACGTTGAGAGAAGAAGCAGGAAGACGTGTTACAAAGATAAATAACATGACATAGAAAAGCTTTAGATCAACTCTATGCACCTTGTGCTCTGATGATAATACAGTCCAAGTGTCAATTTAAGGAGCAACTGAACCAGTGCTACTTTGGAGCTTTCTAGGTTTGCAGCTCTGTAAAATGGCCTTTGTGTCCATTTGGCAGCTACTCTGAGGAACTGTTCTAAGCATTTGGGTTGCAGTTCATTTTGGTGGTGTTCCAGTTATCTATTGCTACCTAATAAATATCCTTAAAACTTAGAGGCTTAAAATAATGACATTTGTTTTGTTCACAAATCTGTCATTTTGGCAGGACTTGTCAATTCAGATCTCTGTTCCACTTGGCAACAGCTGAAAGGGCTGGAATCATCTGAAGGCTGGGTCACTCACATCTGGCATTCGATGCTGTCAGCTGGGTCCTTGGCTGTGGTTGTGGTCAGAATACTTACATATAATCCTCCCATGTAGCTCCATGGCGTCCTCACAGCATGGTGGCTTTGTTTTAAGAGCCAGTATCCCAATGGTGGCTGGGTTCCAAAGTGAGCCACATGGAAGCAATATCACCTTTTCTAACCCTGCCTTGAAAGTCATGCAACAATCCTTCTGCTGCCTTCTAGTCATTAGAAGCAAGTTTGTAAGGCCAGCCCATATTCAGGAGGCAGGGAATTAGTTGCCACCTTTATGATAAGAACATCAAACCCCACTCTGAGGCAAGTTGAGTTGACAGAATGGATGGCCTTAGTAATATCTCTAGGCCTTGATAAAAAAAACTTTCTTTGCCTAGCTTTAAGAGGACACAGAGTTTTGGAAGAAAAACATGTGAAATACAAGGTTAAAAAGAGAGAACGCATCAGAACCAAACTTGATAATTTATTTTCCCAACAAACAGCTGAATCCTTGTCACATTTTAGGAACCCCAAAATGCAAATGCAAGTCTTTGAAGAGCTCATGATCTAATGAAGAGAAAACACACAAACAGATCATGAGGTCGTCAATAGAAGGGCCCATTTCTCACTTATGTATCCTCAGTGCCTAGCACTGTTGCTGCAACATATTAGACACATAACAAATGTTGGGTAGTTGAATATTCTATTGTAACAAGTGTATATACAAATATTTAAGAGAGTACAGAGGAGGGGAGAATATACCATAAGGGGATCATAGATTTTGCAGAGGATGTGGCATCTAAATTAGGTCCTGGGGCTGCCTGGGTGGTTCAGTCAATTAAGCTCTGACTCTTGGTTTCTGCTCATGATCTCAGGGTTGTAGGATCAAGCCCAGAATTGGGCTCTGCACTCAGTGTTGAGTTTGATTGAGACTCTTCCTTTCCCTCTCCTTCCCCCCGCCCACCGCCCCTCTGCCCTTCTCCTGGCTCACACATATACTCTCTCTCTCTCAAAAAGATACATAAAAAATCTTTTAAAAAAATTAGATCCCGAATAATAAAGAGGCATCAGAAATATGTGCAAAGACTTAGAAGCATGAAAGACCATGACTGATTAAGAGAACAGCAAGTTCAGATGACTATGTGGCTAAAATATGTCCTTGATACAGAGTAGGCACTCAGAAAATAAATTGTTGAATAAATGAATGGATGAAGAGCGTTGGATGGTCAGCCTAGAAAAGTGAGGTTTATGTTGGGATGTGAATCTTTATGTCATGTAAAGAATGTTGGAATATATCCTACATGCAATATGGAGCTATATAATGTTTTTACACAGGAAAATGATGTAATTAGAGATGTGTTTAAGAGAAAGAACTCTTGTAACAACAAGAATGGTTTGAGAGGAGGGAAGATTGAACCTTGGTAGACCAGACTAGTTTGGAAGCTACTGCAAGAGTAAGACAGTAAAGTAAGAGGAAGAGAGAATAGACAAAAGAGATAGTTTTGATGGTGGAATTGATAGGATTCAATAAGTTGATTAAATCTTGGGGAGTAAAAGTGAAGGAGAGGATACTTCTTAGTTTTCTAGTTGGGTGACTAGATGATGATTATGCCATCAAATGAGATAGAAAATATGGGGATCAGGATATGCTTTGTATGTTTTGTTTTGTGTGGATGTGTGATATAATCTGTTCAGTTCTATGTATTGTATACTAGATCCTCAAGTGGGACATACAGAGGGAATGACTGGTTTTACATTTAGAATGATGTATGTAGTCTTGGTTTTTCTAGGGCCCACAGGCTGGGACATAAAATAATATTCGAACAAGAGACTTAAAATTGCATCTCATCTAACTAACTGGAAATCTAGCTTCATATTGTTTCTTCCTGATTCAACGATATTTCTGAGCTGTTTAATGTGTCCTAGCAGGTGGTGGTAATAATCTACTTCTTACTTCCCTGAAACATTTTCTCAGTTTTCCCGTTACTATCAGTATCAGGAAACTAGTACTGTGGTTGAGCACAGATTCTTTTAAAATTATTTTAAGGATTTTACTTATTTACTTTTAGAGAAAGAGGGAGAGAGAGAGAGAGAGAGAGAAAAGGAGTAAGAGAGAAGAAGGGTAGAGGGAGAGAGAAAAATCTCAAACAAACTGCACACTGAGCAGGGAGCCCGACATGGGGCTTGATCTCATGACCTGAACTGAAATCAAGAGTCAGACACTCATTCGACTGAGCCATTCCAGCGCCCCTTTAAGATTTTATTTTTAAGCAGTCTCTGCACCCAACATGGGGCTCGAACCCACGACCCCGAGATCAAGAGTCACATGCTCCACTGACTGAGCCAGCCAGGTGCCCGTCACTGATTCTTCAAGACAGTTCTTGTTTCTGTTTCATTCCTTGCTTTTTCACATCCATTGTCGGGACCTCATGGAACTGAGATGACAATTCGGAAATTTCTGAAGGTGGCATGGCTGTTCTTCCATTCTAAATCAGGAGACACCATCATGATGAAATAAGAAAAAAGACTCTCCCCAGCAATTGTGTGCTGGCCATGGAGGTGTGCCTTCTACATGTCCCTTCAAGATAATCTCTTGTTACTTGCTTATTGACTGATAGCCTCCAGCTGCTGCACCTTGGGATCCGCTGTGGTACTTATGCCAAAGTTATGTTTCTTAAGGGCTGCTCCCAGTCAATGACTGAGCATGGCTGGGGTACTAGAACTGAGCTACCTCAGCCCAACATGGGACGCCTCTAAGGGCAACCCTTGCTCTGAGACACCCCACTGGTTTGGCCAAGGCTTTCTCAAAATGACGCTGTCATTTGAAAATCTTCCTGCCTTGTGATCCGAAGGCTCTTCTCATCTATTCCTGTTCTTTCCCCCTTTATCTTTCACAGGTGTTTTCTTCCCAGGAAGTTTCTTATATGTCTAGTCCTGTTTGGGCATTTGATTTTTGGAAGACCTGAACTGACAAGAGTGGTCCCGAGAGTGGGGTTGTGAAGCAGGAATTCCTACTATCTATGTGTTCCCTTCCCCCAGATCAAAGGTGAGATTTTTTTTTTAAAGTGGTTCCAAGTTGGTAGTTCCAATGGGCACTTTAGATGCAAACCCAAATCTTTCTGAAGAAACTCACTTTAAATTCGGTCCTCAAATAAATTTCATATACGAAGTTCCAATAAGTGTGAGTTCACAATAAAAAAATCACAAAACACATGAAATATATGCCTTTCAAGAATTAAGCTCATACCTGTAAATGGGAACAAATGGAGCAATAATGTCCTATACAAAGATTCATCACAACTGAAAGATTGATAATGCATAGAAATGGAATAAAAGCAAGAATTACAGACAATTTTATCATAAAATAAGGTAAAATTTCTTGGATATTTTAGTTTATAACAACTGAACACAAAGATAGGATTCTTGAATTCTGGTTTTGTCAAGAGAAAGAACATGGGCTGATAATGAGAAGCAATAAATAATAAAATTAGTAAATTCTTCAATGCCTAGAATTGTTCAGAAAATATACCCCCTAGGAGTACTTATGCTCTCCAAATGGTATTTTTTAAATCGCTCAATAAAACTTCTCTTCTTTTAAAAATGAGCTATCATTTTATATTTGCAGAAGTTTTGACACTGCTGTCTTTAAAAAAATCCAATACCCTTGAGACTGGTGTATCTAATTAATAAAATGCTCTTTGCAAACAAAATAAATTCGGCAAAATTCATGCCACAATTATAACATTGAGATAAACATTTGCATCAAAGCAATTTGATTTCAGATGTTGCATCAAATAACAAGCTGAACACTTCACACTGTATTTATAGACATTCCAAGAGACTGAATTATGCATAATTTATTGTAACTTTGAGCTTGCCACTCACTATGTAGTGTTAGCAGCAAATACTGTGGGATACATATAAGTATCAAAATAAATTATGGAAGGTGGGAGAATATGTATTTAAAGCTAAAAGCCTCAGCAGCTCTTTTTGCATTTTCTACAAAACAAGAATTAAAGCCCTATCTGTTAAGTTACCGAGTAATGGTAAATATACTTGCGATCAATTCCTTCTAGAGTTTCTCACCACAAAGATGCTTATTTTTCCAGGTTAATTTGACAAATACTTTGGTAAGCTTGAAAGTATGCGTCTTTTCTTATGTTTCTCTCTTCCATGTTTTGGATCTATCTGCTTTCTCCAGATGATTTCTGCTATGGACTATCAGCTGAAAACAGGCCTAGATTGTATGATAAGCACATGGAGATTATACATCATTAGACCCTTATGCTGCATTACCACCAGCAAGTCCAGTTCAGGAAACTGTTGAGTCATTCTTTCCAGCTGCGGCAAACGTGGGACCAGGGGCTTCTTTTGCTATGAAGAGGGAAGGACTGGCCTGAGGAATTTCAGAGAAGGCGGGGGCAGCAGCCTCTTGCAGCCCGACGCCATCAACATGGTGGGATCTCTTTGGGGATGAAGAAACACAGGAGGAAGTGCAGGAGATTAGGAGTGTGTGAACTGCCTGATATAAATGTGGTGTTCTTTGCTCACAAGAAGGCACGGAATCTGTTTTCAAGAGAGACTGCTGTCAATTCAGACTCTGGTGCCAGGAATGCAGGGACCAGAGAGAGATGGAAAGAGAACACTTGAGGTTTTAAATATATGCAATATATGGTAGGTGGAGAATGTGGCTTCGGAAAAAACTTTATGAGTAGACAGACCTAGGGACAAATCCTGGCTTCAACAACTGCTAGCTGTATCACCTTGGGCAAAGTGTTATAAACTCTTTGAACCATAGTTTCTTTGTGGCAAGAGGATTAAATGAGCTAATGTATATGAATATATATAAAGGACTCAACGGAGTGTCTAGCATGATAAATGCTCAATAAATACTAGTTTTCTCTCTCTAAAAAGATTATTATTTACAAAAGAACTGTAAATACAATTGTATGTCATTTTATAATTAGTCCCACTTGAAAGGGTCTAAGCTTTAACTGTTTATATACATATATATATACAGATATATATAATATTATAATAACAACAATAGCTAGCTTTCGTTAAATTATTTAATTTATGCCCAACATTGTGCTGAGCACTATATATGCATGATATCATTTAGTCCTCCCATCTGCCATATGAGATACATGTTTTCTTTTTTTAATTATTATGTTATGTTAATCACCATACATTACACCATTAGTTTTTGATGTAGTGTTCCATGATTCATTGTTTGCATATAACACCCAGTGCTCCATTCAGTACGTGCCCTCTTTAATACCCATCACCAGGCTAACCCATCCCCCAACCCCCCTCCCCTCTAAAACCCTCAGTTTGTTTCTTTTTTTTTTTTTTTTTTAAGATTTTATTTATTTATTTGACAGAGAGATAGAAGAGCACAAGCAGAGGGAGTGGCAGAGGGAGAGGGAGAAGCAGGCTCTGCACTGAGCAGGGAACCCGATGTGGGACTCGATCCCAGGACCCTGAGATCATGACCTGAGCCGAAGGCAGACGCTTAACCATCTGAGCCACCCAGGCGCCCCCTCAGTTTGTTTCTCAGTGTCCATAGTCTCTCATGGTTCGTCTCCCTCTCTGATTTCCCCGCCTTCATTTTTCCCTTCCTGCTATCTTCTTCTTCTTCTTCTTCTTTTTTTTTTTTAACATATAATGTATTATTTGTTTCAGAGGTACAGGTCTGTGATTCAACAGTCTTACACAATTCACAGCGCTCACCATAGCACATATCCTTCCCAATGTCTATCACCCAGCCACCCCATCTCTCCCACCCCCCACCACTCCAGCAACCCTCAGTTTGTTCCTGAGATTAAGAATTCCTCATATCAGTGAGATCATATGATACATGTCTTTCTCTGATTGACTTATTTCGCTCAGCATAATACCCTCCAGTTCCATCCACGTCATTGCAAATGGCAAGATTTCATTCCTTTTGATGGCTGCATAATATTCCATTGTATATATATCTCCCCACGATTTCCTTGCCCTAATCCATTCTTATCTCCAGCTGCAAGAAAAAACTTTCTGAAGTTCAGCTTCATGCATTCCTCCTCTTCCCACTACTGACTGAATTAAGTCCAAATATCTCTGACTTTCTTTCAATATTCTCAATAACGAAGTGTAAATCCTTCTTTTCACCCTAATTCTCAGTTTAGTGCTGCATTTTGGATGCCCCAGTTAACCTGGATTACCCATGGTATCTTGGATAATGCCCAGCTACCCTGGACAACCTTAACTACCTTGCTTTGCTGCCTTTAACAGCTCCCTGTTCACCTCAGTCCCTAAAGCCTCCCCTCCCCTAGCCCCATCAGAATTTTACTCATATTCTGGAGTTTAGAGCCAATATTCCTTCATTAATCAAGACTTTGCTAATCTTTTACCTCTCTTTGTGATCAATCCCTCATTTCAATATACACAGCTCTTTATTTTTGCCTCCATTATGGTACCTTTCTTTTTCTGCCATATTACTATTTTAGGTTAACATATTCTTAAAAGTAGAAACTGAGTCTTATTTATTAAACATCCCAGTTATTTGAATATAGTAAGTCATAGTCAACACATATATCTCTTAATTCTGTTCCAGGCATTGTTCTAAGATCTTCTACATATATTAACTCAACCCATGCAATGAACCTGCTAGGTAGGTGTGGTAGGTAGCCTTTAAGATGGCCTGTGATGATCCTGGACTCCTAATGTTCATACCCATCTGTAATCAACTCTTTTTGAATATGAGCTGGACATAGCAACTTGTTTCTAATGAATACATATGGCCAAAGTGATGGGATGTCACTTCTGAGGTTAGGTTACAGAAAAAACTCTGGCTTCCATCTTGGGCTTCCTCTTTGTTCATTTGCTTGAGGGAAGCCAGTTGCCATACCAGGAGCTGTGTCACAAAAAGGCTCACATAGCAGGGAAATTCGAGAAGCTGCTGGCCAACAGCCAGAGTGAACCTGAGGACCTCAGTCTGATAGTCCATGAAGAACTGAATCCTGTTAAGAATCAAGTGAGCATGGAAGTAGATCATCACCCAGTCAAGCCTTCAAGTGAGACCACAGCCCTTGCTGACATTCTAAATACAGCCTTAAGAGAGACCTTGAAGCAGAGGTACCCAGCTAAGCCATACCTGGATTCCTGACTCACTTTTGTGGTAATTTGTTATACAGCAAAGGATGATGAATACAGTATTATTATTATTATTATTCCTTCTTTTCAGATGAGAATGCTGAGGCTCATGTACTTAGTAAGTGACAGGGACAGGATTCAAACCAGGGCAGTATAGCTCCAGAGTTCACATTCTTAATCACAAAGTTAACTTGTCTCATAAATGATGAATAAAAGTTCTTTCCTTAAACTGGACCATTGACTATAACATAGCAAAGTGATTAGCTCAAACAAACAATTAAGAATTGACTGCAAAAGAGTTTATAGTATCCTAATTCACAATTATACCAATGGATCTCTGATTATATCAAACAGGCTTATATTAAATATGCTTATTTAAAAAAAAAAAAACAAAAAAACCCCAAAACTTTATGAGTAGAGGTGCCCAAAATGCAATTTCTAAAATGTGAAAGAAAACAGGAGTGTTTCAAGTATGTATTCTCTGAGAGAGGCAGTGCTGCAGTATGCATAAATGATGGATTTCCCATTGGCTCCCCCCATCCCTTCCAAATATGGAATTATAGGGTCACACCTCCTCATGGGCTCTTTCTCCTAAGTGAAATTTAAGTTCACAGATGGGAACTGGCATGGATTGACTAGCATCCCAGTGAAACTGAAGCCATTAAGTTTTTTTTTCTTCTCTTCTCTTCTCTTCTCTTCTCTTCTCTTCTCTTCTCTTCTCTTCTCTTCTCTTCTCCTCTTCCCTTGTGTGTGTGTGTGTGTGTGTTTTGTTTGCTATAGTTTTGGCTGGTAAAAATCATGTGGGTTCTGATTTTAGTATTTCCTGATTTGGCTGCATTGGTTTTGTTGGGGAAATGATATTTAACAAATAATTTATGCTTGTGTTGTAAATTGCTGAAGCAGTGGTCATATTTGTTCTGGAAGTTAATTGTGTTTTGTAATTTTTTTGTTGAGTGTGAGGTTTGCAAACATATTGTTCATTCCACCATGCTGTACCTCCAGCATTTAAAAAAAGGAGACATGATATGTTTGTGGTCAGAGAAACTCAATTTTGTAGACACTGATGGAGCTACATTAATTTCAGTGGAAGAGTGGAGGGGGTCCGTTTTTAGTATTGTAGCTTGCTTAAGCCTATCATTGTGATAACCAATTTTTCCCAAACTTGGGAAACTATTCTGCAGTGTCTTTAGTAGGAGTGTTATGGTAAGAGAGTTCGTGGCCAAACAAGTTTGAGAAAAACTTTCTTGAGCAGATTTATCTCATTTTTTTTCCTGCAGAACTTCTCAGTTTTTAATTCATTAGTATGCATTTTTATTTTTAAAGATTTATTTATTTATTTTAGAAGGAGTGGGGGAGGGGCAGAATCTTTAAGCAGACTTCCCGCTGAACAGGGCCCTGGACACAGGGCTTGACATGGGGTTCCATCTCAGGACGCATGAGATCATGACCTGAGCTGAAATCATGAATTGGGCGCTTAGCCAACTGAGCCACCCAGGCACCCCTAATATGCACTTTTAAGTGCCAAGAGGGAAATACACAATGCAGTATTTCCATGATATTTTTGGTCATAGAATACTTTAATATGCATACTAATTAACATCTTTTAAATAGTTTCTTAGGAAAAGAGTTGAAGAAACATCAAGCTATGGAAAGGGACTTAGCTACTTGTTCCTGCTTAGTTCATACTCTGGGGCTTTGGACAAAAGCTTCATAGTAATAAGGAAGGGATATTTACCTGGCTTTAGGCTCTGCCTAAATTCCTTAGGCATCTTGCAAAGGGCCTAGGGAGGTAAGAGTAGTTTGGACAGAGGGAAGGGAAGGGAAAGAAGAGGTATGGTTATGGCAGGACAAAATACAGGCATTCAGAAATCTTGCATCCTGGCCAAATAACTGTTTCACTTCCACCTTTGACCACTTCTTATTAAATCAGAGAGATCTGGGTTGAAATCAAAGCTATCCTAGCTATCAACAAGGTGACCAAGGGAATGTTACTTAACCCCTTTAAACTTTAGTTTCCTCATCTATAAAATTGAGGGACTATAACTAGCTCATTGAATTAGCGTAAGAATTACTAACAACCTACCTGGCACACAATAAGCATTCAGTAAGTATTCATTGAACAAGTGTACCTAGTCTAGTGTCTGGCATATAATCCTCAATGAATAGAAGTTTTTGTGCTTACTGCTATCATTATGATGTCTGAATCCCAAATATAAATGCAGTCATAATGGACATCAGTGTTGAGAAAGATGTATTCACCAAACCTAATTTTAGACATGCTTATGGATATTTTTTGAAGGGATCATATATGGGTCTATAAATAATCATAGAGCTAATTCTAGACTTACAACATATCATAAGGAAGTATTAAGTGCCCAGATCAGGGAGGAACAATATACCATGTAACCAGGGCAGCAGACATCTCATCATTGCTTGTGCTAGGGAAAAAATGGGCCCAAATGTGAATAATAAGTTCTCTGCTCGTATCAAACTATCCTACACACCAGAGCCAGAAGAATCTTCCCAAATCTCAATATGTCAGTTTGCAGCTCAAAATCTTTAATATTTGTCTATTAACAGAGCAATGAGCCCCAGTTAGAATCTGATGACACTTATGGATATCCTTCCTAGAGAAATGCATGTATGCTTATGCACAGAATAACTTCCCTATTCCAAGAAATTCTTGGACACACCCAAAACCCATATGAACCATGTATGGTCCATGGATGCCACCATCATAATTCCTAGGATTGAATCTAACAAGATGTAGTCCAGCATTTTAATCTTGACATTAAGACCCCATACAACAGATCTACAATAATTTTATTTTCTATCCTTCCCACCCCTGTTGACCACACACATAAACTCATTTTTGCAGGGAAAGGATTTATCTACTGTCTTTCAAAAATGCCAGAGCCAGAAAATTCTTGTCTCCCAATCCTGTTTGTAACTATTCCTCCAGCCTGAAATACTGTTCTCAGTCTTCTTTGGTTATGTAATTCCCACCCTCTCTTTAAAGACTATTTTATTTTATTTTAATGAATTAATTAATTTTTAGAGGGGGGGGAGGGACAGAGGGAGAGGGAGAGAGAGAATCTTAAGCAGGAGCCTGACATGGGGCTTGATCTCACAATCCTGAGATGAAATCAAGAGTCGGATGTTTAATTGACTGAGCCACCCAGGCACCCCTAAGACCATTTTAATCCCATGTATTCCTTGAAGCCTTTTTCAAGCAAAGGTGACCATCGAAAGCAAAGGTGACCACACCTTCCTCAGAGTTCTTATAGTATCTGCCTTTATCATTTGATAATACATGTTCTCTTTTATCACCTTTTTGTACACATACGTCAAGTCTCTCTGATTTGTAACCAGGGACTGTGTTTTATTTCTGGGCTCAAGGGTGAAATACTACAGATAGTAGTGCCATGTTTCTACAAACTGTAATAAATTCTTTCAGAAAACATACAAAATTTAGCCTAATTCTTCATAAATACAATTATCTGATACAAGCATGGATATAAAAATAAAATGACATTTAAAAAAAGGTGAAATGTATTTTGGAATTTGGGAGAATTACAATCATTTACCACTAGATGGAGGAAGTGATTTTCTTAGTCTCTGAAATTGAAGTTTTTCCTTTGAAGAATTACAAATGCTTGCTTAGGCCTCAGATTGTTATAGATAGGAATTTATCAGATTATCAATATCTTTAAGAAACTTAGTTTTCTTCATAGTTTTATAAAGAGTATTTTCTATCTTCCTTTCTCAAACCCCCACCGCTAACAAAGGCAAAACAAAAAAAGCAAACAGGTAAAATTTGTATGAAATGAAATCCACTAAATAAGTGGTTTAAAATATACCTTTAGACTCAGGAAGAAATTTTATTATGATTTCATCACATGTTAGCATAATTAATGTCTTTTTATAATAAGATAAAATAAATGTGCCGATGTTTATAGACATTCATAGACTTCAGTGTCTTTCAGGGTAACATGCTGTTTGACTGTATTTATTGCTAGTGTTGTATTTTAGACATCAAACATGCCAACTTTTGCTTCAATTTACTTTTATTTGAAAAGCCCTTTGTGTTCCTTCAAAAAGGTAAACTTGCAACTTGGAAAAAAATGAAATCTGTATAATGGTGAAAATCACTTTTCACTAAGAGCAAAATTGGTATCATTGCAATTGGTTAGAAAGTGAAACCCTTCACCTTTCTTTCTTTCTTTCTTTTTTTTTGTAAATGTTGTTACTTTTCTATAACTCTAGCAGAAATGTTAGAATTATCATAAATGAGCTTTTGCGCATGCTGTTATTTCATCTTCTGTAAAAAATTTCAATCATATTCTTAATGTTTCTGTTTCCAAGCCAACTGTTTAATGCTCAAGGCTTTATTTCGGATTGCAGCTCAGACTATTCATTTATGCTAACAGTAGAGCTTGAACAATACTCTAAATTAAAGAAAATGTAATTTTGGGATTTGTCTTATAATTTACCATTTTCAAAAAGCACTCTCTGGAGAAATTAATAGCTTAAATATTACTGGAATAATGAGGATCAAGTTTGAGGAAAATATAGCTTGAAAGTCTATTACTGAAAATGATGGAAATAGGCATTTTTGTATTGCTATCTGAGCAAATATAATACCATACCATTTATCTCTAATTATCCCTAAGAAAAAGAACAAGAAGCACTGAAAAAACAAAGAATAAAGATTTAAATGGATCTGTTATTCTCCTGCTTTCCCTCACCTACTATTTCTGTTATTATAAATATTAACAAAAATCAGCAAATAGAGCTAGAGAGTAAAAACAGAAGGCCGATATAGTCTCTGGGCCAACAAAGAGCTTCTACCTAGCACATTGAAAAATCTTGAGCCTATTATTCTGGGAAAATATCCTCACATATAATCCAAATGTTCATTTTCAAATCCATTCATGTTCAATGAAGTGTGTGATTTTTCTATTCAAGTTAAAGAAAGCCAGATTGAGAATTTATCTAAATTCAGCTAATTACATTTGGTCAAGCATTGTCCTTGGCACGATTAATCTCCAGATCTAAATTTTTGTACTTTCAATCAGCTATGGCTGAAGGGGCCATTGGCTGCAAAAATAGGAATTTTAATTACCTCAGGATACAGTGCTACCACTAGACCTCTATATTTTTGTGTTGCTTCTTCCTGTCCAAATAAATGGTTAGGTTTATGCAACAAATGTGTCCTAAAGAGGTAAAAGAGGGACAGACAGCATGGAACAGTTCAGAGAGATTAATTTGTATCTTAGTTCAGCTTTGTCAAGTTTAGAACTTAATTTCTGAATGGTAGGTAGCTTCTGACAGCCATTTACGTTGTTGTATCTCTTATAGCAGAGTCATCATATGGGCCGGGCAGTTTCACCACCACCCAATTAATTTTTAAATTATACCACAAGGAGTTGACACATTGTCCTGATGCATTTGTACCTGTGATCTTGAAGCTGTGATGCTTCACTTACTGCTGCCCTCCCCAAGCTGTGAGAAAGACTTCTCTCCTTTGTAAAGGCGGGGATGTGAAACAGAAAAGAAGCAGGCAGCGTTTTTGCCCCTCCTCCTGTCAGTCTGGATGATTCACTAAGCTTGGTAGGCTCATGCCCTGTATCAATACAATTACATAATCATTACCTGTAAGTTAAATCACTTCACACACCCACTGGCAAAAATATAACAATAAAGCTATTCTTACGATTTTTCCCTTTCAAAGTAATTATATATAGTTGAAAAACGAAACTGCCTTCAAACTAATGTAACTTCAAACATTACCTTTTCCCTTATGAAACTTTTTGCTCTTCTTATCTTGCACTATACTGAATTAAAAAAAACCCAACTAGTTAGTGTGAAGAGATAAAATGAATTTCTCAGCTATTCAGCAGATATATTCAGAAAAAAAAAAAAAAGAAACTGGTAGCATTTTCACATTGCCTAACAGGTAATAGGTGCTCAAAAAGCCTTCATCAAAGCAATGTTAAATACATAAATTTCTTTCAAAATGACTTGAGAAAATGCCAAGATTTCCAAGAATAAAAATGTGTTTCGGGGATTATTTTTCTGTAATAAATGTGAGCATTAATACCATTTCCATGAATTAAGGGAAATAAGGATGACTTTCTGATTTTATAATTAGTTAGCTTTGAAAATTAGTGTGCCTAAGTTCTGAGTATTTAAAGGATTTAGTGATAGGAGAGGAAGCCATGTAATTTCCAGGGGCATGCTTTTGAATCCAACGAAGGTTGTCACAGAAAGTTGATACCATTTGACAACTATTTTGTGAAATGAGCTGGTCTCAGTCCAGTGGACAGATGTCCATACCACAAAATGCTCTAATTGGCAGTCTTAGTGGCTGAGCCAAGAATGGAACGGGCCTGGAATCTGAACCCTCTTCTCAATCTCTAGAGGGGCAGCCAGAGGTTCATTCATAAAGGGAGCTTAGAATTGCTGATGGCAATCATATATATGTTTTATGGATAAACAGAAGACATTGTGTTTAAAACCTGTCAGTCTAATTTTTCAATATACTGAAGTACTTTTAATAAGGCTCCCCCAAGTTGAAGCAAGTGTTCATTACTTTCTGCTGCAAAGTAATATTGCAAGCTTGCATTTTGTTAAAGAAAAACCAGAGCCGGACAGTATTTAAAGCAGTAGAAACAGATTTTTTATTCAGGAACTGTTGCAGTTTGGGAAAAGGACCTCGACAGAGAACTGGGCTCAATTCTAAATACAGCATGGGTAAGTGAGGATCTATAGCCAAGGAACAGGGTAGGGGGCAGCAAATGGAAAATTACTAAGAGGAAACATCAGCCGTAAGGAAAGATTCTGGCTAAAACGACTTGATAGGATTCTTGCTGAAGGCAGGCCTGGGTCATCAGATATCACCTGGAGGATGAGGAATTTGATCAGATATCAAGGGTGATCAGACATTGAGGGTGGGAATTCTTGCTAAACTGACTTACCAGGGTGTTTGCGAAAATTGGGTGATATAAAGTTCGACAGGGAAGTCTGAAGGTTGAGGCTTAGTTGAGAAGGTAGTTCAGAGAAGCCTGACTAAAGTTTGGTCAAGGAGAGAGTCTTTGTCAAAACACTAGTGCGTTTCTCATATAACATGTGCACTATTGTTGGGTTTAATGACTATCAGTAGTCAGCTAAAAATATCACACATGCCATGAGAACTGGCAAGTAAAATTCAGTAAGTACTTGAACTTAGAATATTTGCCTGTGGCTCAAAATATACCCAATCTGCTGTAGCTTTTCTGTGTGCCACACTGAAGCAGATATCCCCAAGGCCTGGGAAATCAGATGGACTGAATTACTGACCATATCCTTTTAGAATTAATGACAGAGCAGTAGGCTTGATCAGGGTCTTTACATGGAAAAATAACAAATGACTGCCTGTTGATATGATTTTAGCAGCTATGAGAATGCCTATTGTCTCCATATGCTTAAAATTCCAACCTGAAGGGTCATTCTTGTAGCTTTGGTTTTGTGCCTTTGGGAGAGGTCATTTTCCACAGTCCACAGAACACTGCTAGCTCTATGGCTGTTCCCCTAACTTCCCCCTCCCCCCCCCCAGAAATGGGGGATGTGTCTGTGTTTGTGATTCTGTGGTCATATAAATTTGGGGAAAACTTAGTTAAATAATGTTAAATAGGTTTATTTATGCAACATTTACAAAGCCTTTAACATACAAATATGTCTTTTGATTCTCAAAGAAGAGAGACATATCTAACTCAACTGAAGCCCAAGGTGGCCCCAGACTGGCCCATTAACAAAACAGGGACCAAACTCTGCCTACAACAGGCAGAGAGCACCACTGTGACTGAATGCAAATGCAGCTTAGCTGCAACGGTAGGGAGCATGCAGCCCACATAGGAGACCCCCCTGAAGTGCCAGGTTCTGGTGAACAGGGCACATCACACTGCCGGGCACAACAGGACCTCGTCTTCATAAGGCCACTACTTTTAAGAGCAGGAGGCGTAGCTGACTTCCCTAACACATAGAAACAGATGCAGAGAACTAGGCGACATGAGGAGACAGAGGAATGGGCTCAAATGAAAGAACAGGACAAAATCCTAACAAGAGAGCTAAATGAAACAGAGATAAGTAATATGCCTGATAGAGAATTTAAAGTAATGGTTGTAAAGACACTCACCGGACTTGAGAAAAGAGTGGAGGACCCCAGTGAGACCCTCAATGAAGAGATGGAAAACATAAACAAGAATCAATCGGAGACTGAGAACTCAGTAACTAAAACATAGAATAGCCATTAACATTGCTGGAGACTAGTGTCCCAAGGACCACAGATGGAGATATGCTCTTCTCAGTCATTTAGAGGATGGTGTGTGCTAATTCCTAATTATTACCTGACAGCAGAATTTCCAAAGGAAAGGCGGAAATAGGCAAAATTTATTACCTGGAATTACTAGGGACTGTTTTTCCGCAATTCTGCTGACATCAAAACATTGTTAAAAGAAATAAAACTTTCCCCAGAATGAAAACCGTTTCCCTCTCTGAGACGTTCAGTCGATTCTCAGTAGTGCGTTGCTGCAGGTAAACTATTCTCAGTAAATCCTCGGGACAGGTCAATTTCTTGTTATCAATTTTCTTTGAAATGTTAGATGAGTAAAGTACTATTTGGAGTCCTTCAGTGCCCTTTCTCTTTCAGCCTGCAGTCCTCCTCTGCATGGGATTGTCACGGCAGGCTACCACCAGTAACATCTGCGACGTAAAGGAAAAATACACTGGACACGTATTGAGGAGAACCATCTGTGGAAAATTCTTTCATCATCATATGTGGAAAATTATAGGATTTGATTCTCACCGACTCTAATCAATTTTTCTCCTGTCAGAAATGTATTTGATAATGGAGCAGAGACAATTACAATTACAAATGGGCCACTCATTTTTTCTTTATTAATAGGAATTGCATAAGGTAGAACTTATTTCATGTTCCTATTTGTAGGGCACAAACTTGTAGCAATACTATTATTCCTTCTATAGAGAGTATTGTAAAATCATTGCCATATGAAGAAGGATTCAAAGAATATGAATCCAAAAGATGTGGGGGAAAAGTGTCATAGAGGTGTGTCAGGTAGTTAATTCGCAAAAATATTATATTATTTTTCTGGCATTTGAGATATACATAGCATTGGTAAACTTTTATTATTTTTTAATTGCTTTGATTATTCTCATTAAGAACAAATATTTACTTTAATACTTAATTTTGTACTATTTAGCTGTAGGCACCACAAAACCTGGCTCTCTCCCTGATATACTGATCCTAAAATGAATTAAAGTAGTATTCTTTTATATGTTTCCATTATATTGATCAACCATGCTTTAGATTAAAAGAGAAAACAATTCTCTCTCTCTTTCTCTCTCTCTGTCTCTGTCTCTCTCCAACTTTGAAGGAAATCCTTAGTGGATGAAAGTTAATTGTTAAAAAATTGCGATAGCTCCTCAAAAAGATGTGTTTGATTGGGTGAAGAAGTGGAGCTCAAAAGAAGACTAGAAATAAGAAGATGAGGGAAAATGAAAAGAGGGGTAGTGCAATTTGAAAAGGAGAAGAAAGAAAGTTAAGGCAGAAGAGACATAAGAAAAGAAAGGAATTAGTGAGAACAGAAAAAAAAAAGAAAAAGGCAAGAGAAGAAGAGAGGATGGATAAAATACTAACTGGCTTTATAAATAGTTACTGACAGCTGACTTCCATAAATTATAATCTCTGAGTGGGATACATAGTGTGATGATCAATTTTCTGTGGCTTTACTTCTTTCTTAGTTTCATCTTCTGTGTTTCATACCATACACACTCCCACCTCACATGATCTAATGCTCATTCATATGAAAGTGCTAGAGATCAATTGTATTACATAAGAACTTAGGAATTACCACATTTGGGTGAGATTTATGGTCTCTCAACTCAGCATTTTGTTTAAACAGGGTCTCCAAGATGTGGGAGAAAGTGTTCTCAAACTGTGTTTATATGGATTTGAAACTGCTGGAAGTACTGTTTATTTCAAGCAGTCCTAAGGAAAAGCTAGACCAAGAGAGTCTGAAGTATTCTGTTTATCAAGAGAACCTAAGTAATACAGGACCAGTGAGTTTGTTCACGTGCAGCTTAAATGAGCAGATTTAATTTCTCATAACAACTCTACAGATTAAATGGAAAAATACAATTTTATATTAAAAATGTTTATTACATACTTTGTGATTAAAAATAGTTAATGTATTTAAACAACTAGAAAAAAACTATAATTCATGACCTGGTGAAATCTTTGCATTGCTGACCTCCTGATCCTCTATTGATGGAAGCATGATCTCTCCAGTCATTTAAACTATAAATTTTGGAGTTCTCCCAAGTTTCTGCCCCCTCAGCCACAATATCCAATTGGTCACCAGGTCCTGCCATTTCTACCTTCTTAATGTTTCTGGAATTGTCTCCTCTGTAATTTCACGTCCACTGCTCTAATTCAAGCTCTCATTATCACTCATATGGATTATTGCAGTCACTTCCTAACTGATCTTGTTGATGTGGGATAAATCATCTAATCCAGGGGTTGGCAAACTATATAGCTCACGGGCCAAATCCAGCCTGTTGCCTGTTTTTTCTTTTCTTGAAAATAAAGTTTTTACTGGAACACAGTCATGTCTATTCATTTACCTATTGTCCATGGTTGTTTTCATGCCACAGCAGCAGAGTAGAGTAGTTGTGACAGAGACTGGCCCATAGGCTCCAAATATTTACTATCTGGCCCTTTATAGACATTTGGCAACCTCTGATACAATCCATTCTCCACTCTGCAGCCAAGGTGATATTTCAAAAACTCAAATCTGGTAATCACTCCCGCTTAATATCTTGTACAACTTCCCATAATCCATAGACGAAAATTCATATACTTGTATACCAAGTATAATTCCAGGCCATTATTTTTTTTGGCCCATGCCTACTTCTCTAGTCTCATCTTCTATGATTTTTCCACTTGCTTACTGTATTCTATTATGAAAAAGTACTTGCAGTGCCCTGGAGTTGCAATGTTTTTCCTCAAGTTCTTGCTTTTGGTAAACTCAGTCATTTTTCAAGCATATGCACACTGTTGATCCTTAACTAGACTTTCTAGATCTCTCCATGCAGAATTAGATTCTCCTTGTGAATTTATCATTTTAAAAATACTTGTCACTAATTTTAATTTGTTGTCATTTTTAATTACTTCTCTCACTTTCCTAATAGATTATGAGCCTTTGAAGGATCTGGAGGGTTTCTCATTTATTCTAGTATCCGCTGTGTCTAACACAGTGCATTATATATAATGAACACGTATGAAACATTTGCTGAATAAATGAATGAAGAAGCTTTAGCTGAATTTCTCTTGCATAAACTTGAATGTGATATGTGGAAAAGTGAACTTTTTGCTTCAAAGACAGTAAAACACTACTGAATGTTTTTATACCAAAATTTGCTGAGGACTGTAAACATAAAACAGAAAAATAGCACTTCTCTATAAATTTATGTAGAAGAACAAAAATCATTGTTTTAAAGTCAGAGGAATGAAAAAAATTTTTAATGAGAAAAACAAGAAAATGTTTTTATTATTGATTGTGACTATAAATATACTATTATTTAAATTAAATTATGTTGTAAGTTGAATTCATGAAGAGATTCAATTTGCATTCATAATATAAGATGATTTTTTACCTTCTAATAATGCTTTACCAGGTTTAATAGACTGAGCTGATTTACACAGACTAATGTTAGGACTTGAAAGGCTTCACATTTTTTTTTTTAAGATTATGTATTTATTTATTCATGAGAGAGAGATGCAGAGGAAGAGGGAGAAGCAGGTTCCCCGCAGAGCAGGGAGACTGATGTGGGACTCGATCCCAGGACCCTGGGGTCATGACCCAGGCTGAAGGCAGACGCTTAACTGACTGAGCCACCCAGGCACTCCTGAAAGGCTTCGCATTTCTTATGTGAAGGTCAAATTAAAGGCTCTGAATCCAGATAACCAACAGATGTAATGAATATACCTATCAGAGCACACAAAACACATCACATGGTAAATATCCATGTAAAAAGCCAGATAATATAACAATAATTGGAAAAAACCAGAATATGAAAATATATATTAGATTTAAGATTTTAGAAATAGCAGAGCAACTTAGCCAGAATAATCTTGCAGATAACAATTATAATATATATATGAACAAGATATATTCAACACCCTCCCCCATGCCATATTTAAGAAAGACAGAACTGCAGCTAGTGAGATTTGGGAATCTGTACTTTTTGCCTGAGGGTACATCCCAATCCGTACCAGGCTGTTGGTAACAGAGAGTTGCAACTTTATGGCTTGAGATAAAGAAGACAGAGTTCTAGGCTGGCAGAGAAGCTAGAAAAACTAGGGGGGGAAATCCTGGAAGAAAGGAGGCTGCAAAAGGAGTGAACCTCAGGATCTGTATATAAATTCCTCTCAAACCCTTGATTGACCACTAAGCTATACATGCCCCAGAGATACTCCAGTATGCCCGGTGAAAAAGCAGCAGCTGGAAGAGGAAGGACTTGGGCAGAGATTCTAGCTGCTGCCCACTATAGGGAGATACATTTTGGGATTCTAAGCAGAGCCAAGTTAATTACCTGCTGGAATAAAAATCAATACTCTTCAAAGAAATGTAACTGAAGCCAGAGTCTTTAAAATATAGTTTTCTTTTTTTAAATAAAGATTTTATTTATTTATTTGAACAGAGAGAGAGAGAGAGAGAGCACAAGCAGGGGGAGCCGCAGGCAGAGGGAGAAGCAGGCTCCCCGAGAAGCAGGGAGCGCAAGGTGGGGCTCGATCCCAGGACTCTGGGATCATGACCTGAGCAGAAGGCAGATGCTTAACTGACTGAGCCACCCAGGCACCCCAAAATATAGCTTTTAGTATATGATGGGGAAAAACCCACCAGATATACAAAGATATAGGAAAATGTGATCCAGAGTCAGGAGAAAAAGCAGTTAGTAAAATCCAGGTCCATAAAGCCAAAGCAAGCTTGAGGAAGAAGAACAAAACTGGAGGTATCACAATCTCAGGTTTCAAACTACACTACAAAGCTACAGTAATCCAAATAGTATGATTCTGGTACAAAAATAGAAACATAGATCAATGGAACAAAATAGAGAACCCATAAATAATTCCATGCTCATATGGTCAATTAATCCATAAAAAAGAAGGAAATAATATATAATGGGGAAAAGATAGCCTGTTCAATAAATTGCATTGGGAAAACTGGACAGTTACATGCAAAAGAATGAGACTGGACAGCTACATGCAAAGGAATAAGACTGGACCACTTTCTTACACCAAACACAAAAATAAACTAAAAATGGATTAAAGACCTAAATGTAGACCTGAAACCATAAAACTCCTAAAAGAAAACACAGGCAGTAAACTCTTGGACATCAGCCTTGGCAATATGTTTCTGGATATATCTCCCCAGGCAAGGGAAACAAAAGCAAAAAATGAACAATTGGGATTATACCTATTTTGGATATTAACCCTTTATTGGATATATCATTTGCAACTATCTTCTCCCATTCAGTAGGTTGCCTTTTCATTTTGTTGATGGTTTCCTTTGCTGCGCGAACTTTTAGTTTGATGTAGTCCCAATTATTTGTGTATTTTTAGAAGTTTTAGGTCTTACATGTAGGTTTTGGGTCTTACACTTAGTTTTTCAATCCATTTTTATTTTATTTTATATTTTATTTAAATTCAGATTAGTTGACATATTGTGTATTATTAATTTCAGGGGTAGAATTTAGTGATTCATTAGTTGCATATAACACCCAGTGCTCATTACATCAAGTGCCCTCCTTAAAGCCCATCACCCAATTACCCCATCCCCCCACCCATCTCCCCTCCAGCACCCCTCAGTTTGTTCCCTACAGTTAAGAGTCTCTTATGGTTTACATCCCTCTCTGTTTTTTTGTTTTTTTTTTTTTAAGATTTTATTTATTTGAGAGAGAGAAGGAGAACATGCACAAGCAGGGGGAACTGCAGAAGGAGAGGGAGAAGCAGGCACCCCACTGAGCAGGGAGCCTACTGCGGGGCTCTATCCCAGGACCATGGGATCATGACCCGAGCTGAAGGCAGACACTTAACCAACTGAGTGGCTCAGGCGCCCCTCCCTCTCTGTTTTTATTTTATTTTTCCTTCCCTTCTTCTATGTTCATCTGTTTTGTTTCTTAAATTCCATATATGAGTGAAATCGTATGATATTTGTCTTTCTCTGACTGACTTATTTTGCTTAGCATAATACACTCTAGTTCTATCCACGTCATTGCAAATGGCAAGATTTCATTCTTTTTGATGGCTGAGTAATATTTTATTGTGTATATAGACCACATATCCTTTATCCATTCATCAGTTGATGGACATCTGGGCTCTTTCCATAGTTTGGTATTGTGGACATTGCTGCTATAAACACTGGGGTGCATGTGGCCCTTCGAATCACTATCTTGTTTCTTTTGGATAAATACCTAGTAGTGCAATTGCTGGGTCAAAGGTAGTTCTATTTTTAACTTTTTGAGGAACCTCCATACTGTTTTCCACAGTGGCTGCACCAGTTTGCATTCCCACCAACAGTGTAAGAGGGTTCCCCTTTCTCTGCATCCTCACCAACATCTGTTGTTTCCTGAGTTGTTAATTTTAGCCATTCTGACTGGTGTGAGGTGGTATCTCATTGTGGTTTTGATTTGTATTTCCCTGATGTTAAGTGTTGTTGAGCACTTTTTCATGTGTCTGTTAGCCATTTGTATGTCTTCTTTGGAGCGATGTCTGTTCATGTCTTCTGCCCATTTCTTGACTGGATTTTTTTGTTCTTTCGGTGTTGAGTTTGATAAATTCTTTGTAGGTTTTGGATACTAGCCCTTTATTTGATATGTCATTTGCAAATATCTTCTCCCATTCTGCAGGTTGCCTTTTAGTTTTATAGATTCTTTCCTTTGCTATGCAGAAGTTTTTATTTCGATGAAGTCCCAATAGTTCATTTTTGCGTTTGTTTCCCTTGCCTCTGGAAATGTGTCTAGTAAGAAGTTGCTGCAGCTGAGGTCAAAGAGCTTGCTGCCTGTATTCTTTTCTAGGATTTTGATGGATTCCTGTCTCACATATAGGCCTTTCATCCATTTTGAATATATTTTTGTGTATGGTGTAAGAAAGTGGTCCAGTTTCATTCTTTTGCATGTGGCTGTCCAGTTTTCCCAGCACCATTTGTTGAAGAGACTGTCTTTTTTCCATTAGATATTCTTTCCTGCTTTCTCAAAGATTAGTTGACCATATAGTTGAGGGTCCATTTATGGGTTCTCTATTCTGTTCCATTGATCTATGATACAGGAATTTAGGAAAGTTGCAGGATATAAAATCAATGCACAGAAGTCTGTTGCATTTCTATACACCAATTACGAAGCAGCAGAAAGAGAAATCAAGGAATCGATCCCACTTACAAGCGCACCAAAAACCATAAGCTACCTAGGAATAAACCTACCCAATGAGATAAAAGATCTGTACTCCAAAAACTATAGAACACTTATGAAAGAAATTGAGGAAGACACAAGAAATGGAAAAAGATTCCATGTTCATGGATTGGAAGAACAAATATTGTGAAAATGTCTATGCTACCCAAAGCAATCTACACATTCAGTGCAATCCAGCGAAATACCATCAGCATTTTTCACAGAGCTGGAATAAACAGTTCAAAAATTTGTATGGAACCGGAAAAGACCCTATTCAGCCAAAGTAATGTTTGGAAATGAAAACCAAAGCTGGAGGCATCACAATTCCAGACTTCAAGCTGTATTATAAAGCTGTAATCATCAAGACAGTATGGTACTGGCATTTTTAGTTTATTTTTCTGCATGGTGTAAGAAAGTTTAATTCTTTTGCATGTAGCTGTTCAGTTTTCCCAAGATCATTTATTGACTGAATGAAATTCTTATTTATTGATCTGGGTGCTGTATATATGGATATGTTTATTTTGTGATAATTCATGGAACTGGACATTTATGATTTGTATACTCTTCTTTATGCATGTTATACTTAAATAAAAATGTTTACTTACAAAAATGGGCTAAGATCAGGCTGTGTAAATCTAGAAAGACACTATACAATTAATCATTTCCCTAATAAAAGCATATCAGTGCAAAGAAATAGTCTATTTTAAGTCAAATATGTAAAAGCAATGTTCAAGTATAAAAATTAAATTTTAAAAAATCTCCATAGTTCAGAGCTATGGGTAGTGAAACCCAATCATGGGTGACTCTATAGAATCCTCTGTAAATGTTTTTTTCAAAGTTCACTAAAAAAAAAACAAAAACAAAAACAAAAACTAGAAAACCGGTACCATAAATAAGGAGAGTATCGATGTCATTTTGTAAATCTTGAATTTGTAATAATGTTTTTATTACCATCTTTGCTCTTCAAGATCGCCTTCCTTCTACATTCTTTTATGAAATACTTGCAAATTTGTTGTTATGTTGCAGATAATATTCATAATAAGAGCATTGTATTTTTCTTTGTGGTATTATGACTCAGAACTGTCAACTCCCATGACTAGGGTCATGTTTTTGGTGTCAGAAATCTGTAGTTATTTGGATGTTTGAGATGGAAAAATCTTTGAATTATCATTATTTAATTAACTCAGCCTAGCTGGGCTCATATTTTTCAAACCTGCTCCTCGATATACGAGGTTATCTGATGTTTCACTTAATAGTATCTTGCCAAAGCACATGTCTTCCACTCCTTCATCTTCAGTTCCCTTGAGTTAATAGATTCAGGAATACAATTCTAATTTCGGAGTTTATTTTCTTCCAGCTCTAGCTATCTAAGAATTCATTGCTAGATCCTTTACTAATTCTTAGCTAGTTTCTTTACCCTTCCTTTTGAGTTTCAAGTCCTTCTTTTTCTGATATTCCCATTAGGAGTGACTCCAGTTTGAACATATGTTGAAACTTCTGTGGTTTCCAGAAAGGTATACTGAAATAAATCCAGATATTTCGTAAGGGTTACTTGTAGTAGGCACTAGTACCATATATCATATTAACAATGACTATCTCTGGCTTTTAGAACTATAGGCTATTTTCTTCTCTTCTTTTTAGTATTAATCATTTTCAATTTTGTATGCCAATTACCTTTATAACAGAAAAAAAAATCCCTAAAACAGAGTAAGTAATCACTTGTGGACTGCTGGAACTGACTCTTATTGGATCAGGGGAGCAGGCTATGGACATTTCTTCCCAACTTCCTGCTCAGTGATCTCATGTTGGTAGCTTGAAATCAGCCATGGTGGGAACATTTATACCATGAAAATTGCCAACATGAAACATTGGGGCTCTAGTTTTAGAAAGTCTGCTCACCAGTGCACCATAGACAACCAGTATCTCTGTATGAACCACAAGAGGAATCAGTTGGCTCTACAAACAGCAGCTAGAAAGTCCACAGACACACGAGAGTTGGGGCAGGGCTGCCCTTATACATCACGCACTTTGATAAAACCCAACCACAAGCAATCTTGGTGAAGGGCTCACTAGAAATGAAAACATTAAACTGCTGGCTGGTTGGGTAGTGAATTCTGGGATGAGAAAAGTAATTGCAGCTCTCAATTCTTTGGTTCACTGTAAACAAAGCCACAGAAGGCCTGAGAATTATCTTATTCCTCATATTAAAAAAAAAAACTACTAGTTTAATTGAAGGTTAAATCAGAAAAGGTAAGTTCACATTTGGGTGTATGTGCAGTTTGGATTATATATAAATCTTGTGAACTGCTAGAACCCGTGACAAAATTAATCATCTAAATCTCGTCTTTGGTGACTTTTCAGACAATAGAATGCTGTTTTGGGGGGTTTGGGTTTTTTTTCCCCTGAAGACAAGGGAAATTACATGGTATTTTCATGTTTCTTTTGGACTTTGTGCTTATAAAAATTATTTTGGTGGACACATTTTTATAAGAATTATATTCACTTAAAAATAGTGGGAGAAATGCTATTTTCTTCTCAGTCAGAGTTACTGGGTCTTAGTATAGTGCTTTTCTCACCATGGAAGTGTCAGGGAAAAAGACTACTGCTGAGGATGCATTATTACTATTCATAGCAATATTTAAAGACACAAAAATAGAGATGTTGATACTCAGCTTTAATGCACTAATCAAAGCGATTGGAAATTGCTTAAGTGGACCAATTTTAAATCTTCTAAATGCAGAAGACTTCTAACCCAATACCAAGCAAGAAATGTGTTAGAACCTAATGATTAGAATGTTGTGCTTAAAAATGATTTTACTTGGAATTTAATTTGGTTAGATTAAACAGACATTTGTGAGTTATTTTTTATGTGGTGGTCACTGTTTTAGAAATAGGAGAACATTGGGGAGACACACAGTGTTGGTTCTTAAGGAGTTCAAAGACTAATTGCAGGGGCTGTCATGTAAAAAAAAAAAAAAAAGCCACCATTGTTAGAGACCTACGCAAATCCCCAAAACCCTAGATTCATGATATTTGATAAAGTATTTCAGCTCTCAGAACCCTGAAAAAACAAGTTGCCTGGTCATATAATAATTACTACACTGGAAAGTCCTTTTATATGCCAAAATAACCAGTCAATTCAGGAAAAACAATTCAGTTATATTGTACAATAAAAAATGTTACTGAAATTGGTTGTTTTATGAAATTCAAAAAATAAATTGATTTATTTTAATAAAATGTTTGCTAGATTATCCACATAATTGCTTTTCTGATTCTGTCCTGGCTGTTTGACATAATGAGTAGAGTGAACCTCAGGATCCTGAAAATACTGCCATTGTGACAGAGAAGACAGCAAAATAGACATGCCTGCCACCCAGTGCTGGCAAAGGCAAAATGAGGGGCTTGTGGATGTTATGAGCACAACCTACTTGAAATTATCTAGACAGGTGAAGTCAATGGCTAAGTTTTCTGGTTTTTTTTTTTTTTTGAAGATTTTATTTATTTATTTGTCAGAGAGAGAGAGAGCAAGCAGAGCCAGGGGGAGCAGCAGAAGGAGAGGGAGAAGCAGACTCCATGCTGAGCAAGGAGCCCGATGCGGGGCTCGATCCTAGGACCTTGGGATCACGACCTGAGCCAAAGGCAGACGCTTAACCAACTGAGCCACCCAGGCATCCAAGGTTAGGTTTTGCTTCCACATTATTTAATTTAAAGAAGCTGGGACTAGGGTGGCCTTTTTAGTTGTTTTCTTAGATAGGGGTTATTATATGCAAAATATTTTTGCCAAATATACTAAGAGTTTTATGTGGTCTATACAATAATTAACAATACCTTGGTTTGCTAAGTAAGTAGGTAAAAGAGTAAAGAAACCATTTGAAAAAGGAGCCAGAGACATGAAAGGAGAAGTAATTTTCATAAGAAAACAAAGCATCATCTAAAAAATAAATTGTGATTTATCTTGGACAATTTTCAATGGTCTGCGTATTGTATCAAGTTCTCTGATTTCCAAGATATTTCTCTTCTTTTTTTTTAAAGATTTTATTTATTTATTTTACTCGAGAGAGAGAGAGCGCAGGCAGAGGGGGAGAGGGAGAGAATCTAAAGCAGACTCCATCCCGAGCACAGAGCCCAATGTGGGGCTTGATCCCACAACCCTGAGATCATGACCTAAGCCCAAACCAAGAGTCGGGTGCTTAACCCACTGAGTCAACCCAGTCGTCCCTAAAATCTTTCTCTTCTGTTGTTCCTTGGATTTATACAGAAGCCACCTTAGACCGACAAGTTAAAAAAAAAGTAAGGTTCTATGCAATAAACCCATTCTGTTCCTCTCCAAAAATGAAATATGGATAAACCAAATCAACAGAGACTTTCAAATTCATTTTAGATATTATTTTTATCTTCTACCTCGGAACCTGTATGTAAAGGGGGCAGGGAAAACCATCCCCTGAAAGTTTCAAGTTTTCTCTTCCAATTCTTCCTGATCTATTCTTGATTGCAAAAAACTAATAAGGACCAAAAGAAACAAAAACTATCTCTCAAAGGAGATATCAGGAACAAGAACAATTAACAAACCTGTCAGTCTTACCCTAAAAATGAGAGAATTGTTCTTAACAACTAAGAGAATAAACAGAAAATCCTAAACCTGTAGTGGCGTATTTTTCCCCATGGTAGAACATCAGCAACAACTAGGTCTAAAGTGAATTACCTACTCACCACAGGAAAGTATTACTGAGACAACACCCAAGAGGGTTTTGGGGGTAGTCTCCATAGCATTTCACATTGAAGAAGGGATCGGTTTCAACACCTATTTCAGAAAATCTTTTGGTTGGCTTATTATGTAGGTGTGCTTTAGATGTAAAGATATAAATTAGGTTCTTTCTCAGTTCAGTTAATTAGTTTTACAGGGAGAACTCAGAGTTATTTAAAAGGAAGGTGTTTTTTTTTTTTTTTTTTTGGTGTTCAGTGCAGGTGATATTTATTAACAAGTAGACTGTGTGCATAAAGAATATGTTTGTATGCATGCAAAGTGGTATTTCATTGAATAACGCAAGGTAGGTTGTCATGGAGATTAAAAGCCTTGAAGTGCTATTCACTGGTGCTAGTTATGGTTGCTGGGCACTAGGATATTAGGTTCTGGCACCCTGAATCTCTCATTGTTGTAAAAATAATTACACTTTTATCTTCACTGTAAGCGCTCTTCAAGTAGGATAAATAAATACAGACGCAAGAACAGACCTAACTTAAAGGTAAATATAGCAACCCTATGACCCATCCTAGTGTAAAATTATGTTGCTGTAGTTACCATACCATCAAAATGCTTGATTTTCATTGCAGGGTCATTGAAGCTGTTTATAAGATGAAATTACAAAATGCACAAAATCTGCACTTACATTAAAAGGCAAAAGAAGAATGAAAGCTATTGACCGTTAGTATGGTCACTGGTAAATATAAAGGTTTCCTTCAGAAGCAGAGGAAACAAATGAAAAGCTTGTAATATGTTTTGCTAGCGTTTTCTTGAAATACTATATTTATATGAGATTTCCAACCTCACTTTGAGCTCTATGTAAAGCACAGAGTGATTTTTCTGGTGTTCTTTTCTCTTCGACGATTAGATGAAATGATCTTGACAAGTTTACCTCAGTGAGAAACTATGTATTTTCTCTATAAAGAGAACACTTATGTCTGGCAGAATCAGTATGGACATTTTCTTAACCAATAAATCAATAGAGAGAGTTGGAATATAGCAAACTACGCAACATACACAATATAACACTGAAATTTGCAGCAGTAAGTAATGTGGTTTTCAAAACTGCCTTAAGTGATGATTAACTAGAATTATATATATTTATATTTAAACTGACACCATGGAATTCTTTTAAGTCTTGACAGATATGTGGAATATTTAAATGTAGTAATTGCAGTTGCTAAACCTCCTGGGATTAACCTGCTGGAGAGATAGTGATATCTTAGGCAGAGAAAAATGATTTATACTGTGGGGGGAAAAACTAAAAATGAAGTAATTCCATGTGTGTTTTATATAACTCTTCAGAAAAAAAGTTTATTGTAGCTAATGAATTGGTAATATTCTGTAATAATCCACCATGTGAATAATTACATAATTTATATAAATGTAGGCATATAATTTAGTTTTTTCAACATTGATTTTTAGGTTTCACGATATAGCACAGTTCACAAAAAGTAAAACAGAATGAGAAGTAGCTTAGCACTGTATTCATGTTAATGGTAGGAATCTCAGATTTTTGTTTAAAGGTGGGCTCCATATTACTTTATTTTCCATTGGTGGGGAAGGATGTAACACAGTACTTCTCAGATCATTTTAAGAAACAATTGTTGTGTGCATATACAAGCTTATATATGCTTCAAGCATATGTTTCAGTGAATTTAATTGAAGTCAAGGAGCAAAATCATTAGTAGAGGGAGATACTATTGATATGTTTTCATCAGATTAAATTATATAAAATAAGTTTATAGTATTGCCGTATTATCTGTAAATAGCAGATGTGTTAGTCATAAAGATTTTTGTCCCTGGTATTTAGAACTTCTGACAAAGTTCCTTGAGTTGTATCTACATAACATAATCAAATAGTCTGCAACTTGAACTTCTGAAGCATTTTAATGATCTTGACAAGATATAAATCCTTGTGCATCAGTATAGCGGGAGAAGATATTAGCAAATCTCTATTTGGGTAGATACTTTCTAAGTTTAAGTCTGTCTAGGATTCTAAATATCAAATTGTATCTCAAAGCTTTAACATACTTTCAAAATTGGCAAGTTTATATCCATAATATACCTGAGATAGTGGGATAATCTATTTTACATTATGGTAGATTGAGGTAGGTATTTTTTTTTTTTTTCAGGGTAACGGGTTTGTGGCTGACACCATGCGTTTATTTATTTTTTTCTTTTTGAAGATTTTTTTTTGTTATGTTAATCCCCATACATTACATCATTAGTTTTAGATGTAGTGTTCCATGATTCATTGTTTGTGCATAACACCCAGTGCTCCATGCAGAACGTGCCCTTGAGGTAGGTATTTAGTAGAAGTATATGTTGCAGTTGTACACAGAGAGAGGGGCTATTGGATTGAGAACCATAAATCTTAATTACAACTGTGCTACTAACCAATTGTGTGATTTAAAATAATTTGTTTATTGCATTGGTGGAAAATGCTGGGCCACTGTGTTATGGAAATTTCTCTAGCATAGCTGCCATTACTGCCATTGGAAAAAGGGATGTTTTTCCATTCAACAGCCTGAAGGCTGGCTTTCCTGACTACCTGTTCCCAGAATCCCTACACTGTAGGGAGTCTAATGGTTCCCTTTCTAAGGATAGAACAATACTGTCCTCATGAAACTTACAACTGAGTAGGGAAAGACCAGCACTGAACAAGGTATTACAAGTGTGAGATGATTTACAAAAGCTAAGTCCAGGATGCACTGAGAGTATATATCTGTTTGAAAGAGCTGTAGATGGAATATCTGACCCTACTAAAATGACTCCAAAATGGCTTTAACTCTAATCTCAGCCTCTTTTCTGGTTATAGACCTATGTTTCCAGTTACATTCTTGCAGTTTCAACCTAAATGGAATTAGCTCTTCTAACTCAACGTGTCTAAACCCAAATTCACCATCTCCTTTCCACACACTTTCTAACTTTCCTACTTATTTTAGTGGCCCTGTCCTTTTCCCAGTCACTTAGGTCTGAATCATCAGCAGACCTAAGATCCATCTTTCATTCTTTTTTTATTTTGTCTTTCACATCCATTCTGTTGCCACGTGTTAGATTCAATTTTGATAACGGTCCTCCTATCTCATTATTTTTTCCATTCCTATACCCACCAGCATTGGGCTTTTAAGTAAATTAAAATCATTATTTATTCAACCAATAAATATTCACTTGTTTATTCAACAAATATTTGAGTGCCCATCATAGACTATGCTTTGTGCTAGGGATATAATAGCAAAGCAAAACATCTATTGTCTTGCTTTCATGGAGTTCACAGGGTCATAGATGAGGTAGATATTAAATGAATTATCTCTCCTATAGTATATATATTATCTACAAAATATAAATGCTATGAAGGGAAAGTATGGGCTACCATGCAAAATGATAAGAGGGGCATTTTGTTGGGGGAAATCCTCTCTGAGACCTAAGGGATGAGTAGGAGTTTGCCAGAGGAGGAGTGGAAGGAAAAGCACTCTAGGTGGAGGGAAAAAGTCTTGCAAAGTTTCTGTTTCTAGAGAGTGTAGGGTATTTGAAGCTGGAAAGAAAGGCAGAAGTCACACTGTGCAGGATATCAGCAGTCTTTTTAAGGAGTTTGGATTTTATTCTAAGGGAGATGGGAAGCCACTGACGTGTTTTCAGTAAGGGAGTAAAAATAGAGATTTGAGATATACATAAAAAGTAGAATGAGCAGAATTTTTTGAAAGATTGTATATGACAAAGTAGAGGAGAGGCTAGATTTCTGACCGAGGTAACTGGGTAGCTGAAATGCTGTTTGGTGAGACAGGGAATCCAGGTTTGGAAGGCAGGATGATGAGCTCAGTTTTGGACATGCTAAGTCTGAGGAAAATAGGGGTATCTAAATGTTTGTTTAGGAAGTAACTGGATATTTGGATAGGTACCGCTGTCAGGGAGAGCATTTATCTAACGGGTATTAAAACATGTAGAATAACTGCATGAGAAGGTAGGTTATATTTAATGCCACACTAAATTGATGGCTCAGGGAAAAACTTATGGAGAAAGTGATGTTTGAGAGGACCTTGAAAGGGAGAGAGAATTTTGACAAACACTACTTGGTTGTCCACATTTGAGAATGATGTACTCTAATGCTGACAGGATGTTCTAAATTTTTTAAAATTAATTAATTTATTCGTCAGAGAGAGAGAGAGAGAGAGAGCACAAGCAGGGGGCGCGGCAGGCAGAGAGAGAAGCAGTCTCCCCACTGAGCAGAGAGCCTGATGCGGGGCTCAATTCCAGGACCCTGGGATTATGACCTGAGCCGAAAGGCAGCCGCTTAACCGACTGAGCCACCCAGGTGTCCCAGGATGTTCTAAATTTTGAAGTTGTTTACTGAATGGTGTAGAATGGTAGGGGGTGCATTGATCTTTTCTTTGAAGGGTCCTCAAGTGACAGTTTCTATAGATTATTTCTTTTGGCTGATCACTTTCTTCCAGTTTCTGGCCCTGGACGTTATAAAGTTGGCTGCCAGTATTCTAGAAGTCAAATGGGGAAGAGACTTCTGGGTATTACCATTTCATAGATGAACTTTTAGTCAATTTCTCTGTTTTAATTATGACGCCTCTGCCCTTGGCTTATCTGATGACCCAAGACCAGAGTTCTTTAGGTTTAACTTCCCCAGAGAGTAATCTCTGCCAGGGTGGGAAAGAGGAACCCACCTTTTTCCTTGGGGAGGAGATCTGGAAATCTCACTGCTATTTACCTTTCAACAAATTCTTCAGTCCGTAGCCTTCCAAAGTTCCAGGTGCTTCTAATTCGCAAGCCTTTCTGCCTGAGGGGAGAGTAAGAAACCTCTTGCTGCTTATCTTCCTCCTCCAAGCTTAAGTTTATACTTCCTTTAGCCTGCTAACTCAGTACCATAATTTATTTCCTTTCCAGCTTCCCAACTTTTGTCCAGTTCTTCTGTTCTCTTTGCCTTTGTGTGCTATCTTCCTTTACTGTCTGCTGTGGTCTGAACGTTTGTGTTCCCCCAAAATTTATATGTTGAAATCATAGTGCCCAATATGATGGTATTTGGAGGTGGGGACTTTGGGAGATGGTTAGGTCATAAGGGTAGAGCCTTCATAAAATGAAATCAGTGCTTTTATTTTTTTAAGAAGAAAACATTTATTTATTTATTTGTTTGTTTGTTTGTTTATTTATGGGGGCGGGGGGAGAGGGGCAGAGAGCAAGGGAGAGAGAATCTTAAGCAGGCTCCACACCGAGTGGAGCTGACGCAGGGCTCAATCTCACCACCCTGAGATCATGACCTGAGCTGAAATCAAGAGTCAGATGCTTAACCGACTGAGCCACCCAGGCCTTGGGATTAGTGCTTTTTTTTTTTTTAAAGATTTTATTTATTTATTTGACAGAGAGAGACACAGCGAGAGAGGGAACACAAGCAGGGGGAGTGGGAGAGGGAGAAGCAGGCTCCCCACCGAGCAGGGAGCCCGATGTGGGGCTCAATCCCAGGATCCTGGGATCATGACCTGAGCCGAAGGCAGACGCTTGATGACTGAGCCACCCAGGTGCCTCAGGGATTAGTGCTTTTATAAAAGAGACCCCACAGAGGTTCCCTAGCCCCTTCAGCCATGCAAGGAAACAAAGAGTTCTCTGCAAGAGGAAGAGGACCCTCACCTGACCAGGCTGGCACCCTGATCTCAGACTTCCATCCTCTAGAATTGTGAGAAATAAAATTCTGTTGTTTAGAAGCTACCCAGTGTGGTATTTTATTATAGCAGCCCAAATGGACTAAGACACTGCCATTCAGAGAGAGTTGGAATAAACTTGGGTTTAATCTGCCATGTGTACCAGTAATGCAATTTCTAAAATGTGTCTAACTATAATGATAGTAAATATTGGAAGATGATAGATTAATAAAGTATATATTCTAATTTTCTCCTATAATAACATACTTTTTTAAAAAAAGATTTTATTTATTTTGAGAGAGAGAAAGAGCATGTGCGTGAGCAGTGGCGGGGGGGGGGGGGGGGGGGGGGGGGGACAGAGGCAGAAGAGCGAGAATCTCAAGCAGATTCCACGCTGAGTCTGGAGACCAACTGGGGGCTAGATCTCAGGACTCTGAGATCATGACCTGAGCTGAAATCATGACTTAGATGCTTAAATGACTGAGCCACCCAGGTGCCCCAATAATATACTTCTTTAAGGGAAATATTTCATAAATTCAGACAACATTTCGAGCTTCAATTATTTTACAGTTCATTTAGTGCCATTAGTGCCTTATATAACTTCAGGCATCCTTTTTCTCTCTTAAGTCCATCTGCATCAGATAATCACTAAATTAATGAAAGCATATTTATACCAAACTGTTTTTAGAGAATGAGCTTTGGTTAAAAAAAAAAAGCTAAAGCTATTAGAAACAAAAGGCACAAGGACAAAAACAGCTACATTTAATTAACACTACAGTTGTGAAATAGACTGACAACAAATAATGAAATTGGGAATTTAGGCTGGTACTATAGACTGAAGTATAATCACTCTGTGCCTGAGGATGGGACTTAGAATGATGGCATCAGGTGATATAGGTGGTGGGATGGTCCAAGAATGATTTCTCAAGATCCTAAGATAATGTCAGCTTTAAGGAAATAATTGAAGGTTCTGTGCCTTGTCTTTTTTTTTTCTCTCTCCATGTCTTTCCCCATCTTACCAAATGCTTTATTTAAACTACAGATTAAGGGGCATCAGTTGGGAGTCTGCCTTCGGTTCAGGTCATAGTCCCAGGGTCCTGGGATCAAGCCCTGCATCGGGCTCCCTACTCTGCGGGAAGCCTGCTTCTCCCTCTCCCACTCCTCCTGCTTGTGTTCCCTCTCTCGCTGTCTCTTTTTCTGTCAAAAAAATAAAAATTAAAAATCTTTAAAAAAAAATAAACTACAGATTAAATTTCTTCAAATCTTCATAATTAAACCTTATGAACATCAGAACAAGCTAAGATGTTCATAAAATTTTCCTTACTTCTGTTAGCTTAATAGTCCCAAACTCCAACTAGTAAAGATAGATTCATTTGTCACTCCATCAGCTCCTTCACTCATTTACTCATTCAAGAAATAATGAGCACCAATTTTTTTAAGCACCAATTCTGTTGGGCATATTCGAAGATACTGGTGGACACAGTGGTGAACAAAAGGAAGTGTAATCCCTGTTGTCAGGTAGCTTTTAGTCTAGGAGAGGAGACAGATATTAATTAACTAAACCCAAGAATCAAATAAACTGAGATAAGTGCCCTGAGGAACAAAAAACAAGTTTTGTTGGTAGGTGTATAACCAAAGGGTCTTACCTACACCGGAGGGCCAGGGAAAACTGGAAGAAAATGATAGTTGAGCTGAGATCTTAAGAATGCCAACTTAAATAAACTAAATGGGTAGTGGCATGATGGGATCAGTATTTACCAGCACAGTAAAGGAGTACAAGGTATTTGAAGGAGGAGACAAGCCTAGTGTAGGGAAGGCTTAAAGAGGACCACGATTGGGCTGGGGAAGTAAAATGATCAGATCATAGAATAATGAGAAGTCTGCAATATTGGGAGCGGGAATGAAGGAGTAATATTAAAGGAAAATTTCCTTCAAATAGCAGTACCTGCGTAGGTGATGTTAAAACTGATGCTCCTATTTCATCACAGCTGTTCTAACCAGGTAAAGCTGATAAAGGACCATGAATTTGAATGACACCCACCCCCATCACCTCAGGATATCAGACCCTTACTGGATCTAACTGCAGACTCTTTTCTGATTAATGATGAACAATGAATGGGACTACTTGTTTTAACCAACTATGTAAAGACCTATAGACTCATTTTATCCGACCCAGAGTGCTAGCTTTCAATGCTTAATTAGTATGAACACCGTAAGTTCTTTCTTTCTGGGTACTTCTGAGTACCTCACCCCAGCTAGGATTTCTTTCTTTGCAGGTGTTTCCTTGCCTGGCAAGAAATATTTGTTTTTAATTTTTTAGCTTAAATGTTTGTTTGTTTGTTTGTTTTGTTTGTTTTAACAGTAAGATATGGGGTGATGGGCCACATAATATTTGAATCAGAGAAACATCCTCTCTGGTTGCAGTTTGGAGGATGGGTTAAAGAATGAATCAATGGATTCCTGGAGCCAAGTTAGATGATTACAGTAGTCCAGGCCAGAGATGGTAACAGCCTGCTCTAGAATGGTGCAGTGGAGACAGATAGTAATGGATAGATTTGAGAGATATCCTGGAGGCAAACCCGCAAGACTTGGGGATGGATTGGATATGGGAGTGGAGAGAAGAGTCATAGATGACTTCTAGCCTTGAAGGGATGGTGATGTCAGTCATTAAGGTAGGGAACCCTGAAAGACACCCAAATTGGAGGGTGGAAAGAGATGATTAGGAGTTCAGTGTTGCTGTTTGTCATCATCCAAATTATTTACATGGGTTTCAGAAGCTTTTTAAAGGAAGAATCTTGAACAGAATTAGGTTTTTATGTGTATTGTATTTCAGAGTCATTAGACCTACAGTTTTTCCTATGTAATACTCTTGATTTATTTGTTACATATCTCTAGATTTTCCTTGGGCAATCCTACTGGTATTTTCCACTAATAATGACCATAGTCCTTTCAAATCACATTTTAAAGGAAGTTACATATAAAGGTATTGTGTGGTTTTGCTATGGATCATTTATGCAGAGTGGAGCACATACTGAGAGTTCAATTCAAAAAATAAAACAAAAAAAGCAAAGGCTTTCTTACATTAGTGCATTGTAATGTGTGAATATTGGTTTGGATGGAAGTAATTGTAGAAATCAAATATGGGCCTGGGGAAACATTACCTATTGCTCACTTAGCATTGATCGTAGTGGCAGCAGGTTTAGATAAAATCTGGGATCAATGGACTGTCACAACTAAATGATCTCTCTCATTTCCAAAGGAGGAGAAGAAACCCCGACTCTTTTCTTAAAATAAAATTTTCTTTTCTTACAAAAGCAATATGTTTTCAATATAGAAAATATGGAAAACAAAAGTTTTTATTCTAGAGCCTTTTTTCTTTTTCCAGATAGATGTCATTTAAGAGGTTCAGAACAGGGCACCTGGGTGGCTCAGTTGGTTGTCTGCCTTCGGCTCAGGTCACGAACCTGGGGTCCTGGGATGGAGAGTCCCTTGTTTAGCTCCCTGCTAGGCGGCGAGTCTGCTTCTCCCTCTGCCCCCCCACCTTGTGCTCTTGCTCTCTCTCTCTCATATTCTCTCTCCCTCAAATAAATAAATACAATCTTAAAAAAAAGAAGAGGTTCAGAACAAGTCTCCCCAAAATGTTCCACTTTGGCATGTAGGCTATTTTGAGCTGAAGGTAGTTGAGACCCTGCAGCCTCAAGAGAAACTTTTGCCCCTCTCTTAGCTACCTAGAAGAATTTAAATTGGGGGTCTTTCTCAGAATAAGAGTTATTACCAGAGAGAATCTGAATGACCCATCTGTATGGCAGGGCAAACATCTAATTGCCAAACATCTGTATTTCATATCACCCTGTGTATCGCTCTCCTGCCCTCTGAAGCCCCAGGCCCCTACCCCATTCCTTAGCTCAGGATGGCAGATGTATCTCATTTAACCTGTTTGTCTTTAAATCCCTCGTGTATGTGGGCTTCCCATACATATGAGGTTCAATTTGATTCTTTTCCTGTTAATCTGTCTCATATCAATTTAATTCTTAGAGTAGCTGGAAAAACCTTTGAATTGTAGAGGAAAATCCCTGTCCCCCCCCCCCCATTAGTGAGGCTTTTGGGTTTTCTTTTCTTCTTTTTCTTTTTTTTAAAAAGATATACAGGGAGTGGGAAACAAACAAACAAAAAAACTAAACAGAATCTCTCAATTCTATTTGTGACCCACAATTCTAGTTGCTCCAAAATTTTAATTCACAACTAGATTATCCTTAACACCATAATGTGACTAGATACGAAGTAAAATAACATGCTTATGTCTGTTATCCCCCCTAATATAGAATTGATCTTTAAGGAGCTAATGTTGGTCATATTTTTGGTAAACCTCTAATGTTCACTTTTAAGGTATTGGTGCAACTTTTCTTCCTTCCTTCCTTCCTTCCTCCCTCCCTCCCTCCCTCCCTCCCTCTCTTTCTCTCTTTCTCTCTTTCTTGTAGGTCCCCAGACCAGTACGGAGCCCACCGTGGGGCTTGAACTCACAACCCTGAGATCAAGACCTGAGCTGAGATCAAGAGTCAGACGCTCAACCCACTGAGGCACCCAGGCATCCCTGGTGCTTCTCTTTTTAAAAAATAATGTATTGTTCCTGTTTTATATTATTTATCACCTTATCTCTTTATTTATTATATTTATATTCTTTTTATGTGTGTTCCAATATTTCTACTTTAACTATATTGTAGAGACTGTTTTTAGGCAACAGGCTTGAACAATGGTAACCTGAGTAAGGTAAAAGGGCCCACAATGACCACTGGGCTGAATGCAAACAGGCTCAGCAGGCGACCCACCTCAAAGTATCCATAGGCCCTAGCTGACCAGTGGGCCTATGTACTGAAAGGGGAAAATTCCATAGTTCCCATACCTCACTCCCCCGCTTAATTATTGTCCCCCACCATTGCCTCCTGGCAGACAGTTTGCCCTTTGCTGTACTCCCTGCTGCTCCCTTACAGTGTATTCGATAAACTTCTATTTTGTTTGTTTTGCATTGGGTACATTTTTTCACTGCCAGAGCCACAGGCCTCCACCTGAGCTGGTCGCCCAACATGTATTATGTTGGTTGACCTCCTTAGCTATTTCAATATTCTGGCCTTTGAGCTGAAAGGGAGCAGAAAATGATACCCCAAAATATGCTTTTGTGGCATAAGGATTATTTTGAGAAACTGGGGCCGGATGCTTGGTTCCTGGGACCTATTTTGAAAGCATAAGCAGCACTATAGTTGTATTAGTTATATTCTTAACTTAGCTGCATGTTCTGTTTTGTTCCTTACTTGTGTTTTTTATGTTAATTAAGCCCTATGCACTATTAATCATTACCTTTGCCCTTTTGACTCTACCCCTTGGTTGCACATTGATTATAAGAATCTAATGGGAAACAGATGATAACATTTGTCTTAAAATTATTTAATGTGCCATGTCCCAATGGCACCTCACTGTCTGGAAGAATGCATACCTCCAGATTTTGTCAAGGACCCACCCCCCACAGGCTTACAAGGTTTCACTCCTCACTCTCCTCATATATTTACCTACTTCCCCAAACAATAGGCTATGCCTAGGCTCAACAGGGCAAGGCAGATTTAGGAATGATCCCCCATGGGGGCGCCTGGGTGGTTCAGTCGTTAAGCGTCTGCCTTCGGCTCGGGTGGTGATCCCAGGGTCCTGGGATCAAGCCCCGCATGGAGCCCCGCATGGAGCCCCGCACCCGCATGGAGCCCCGCACCCGCATGGAGCCCCGCATGGAGCCCCGCATGGAGCCCCACATCGAGCCCCACATCGAGCCCCACATCGGGCTCCCTGCTCTGCGGGAAGCCTGCTTCTCCCTCTCCCACTCCCTCTGCTTGTGTTCCCTCTCTCGCTGTGTCTCTCTCTGTCAAATAAATAAATAAAATCTTTAAAAAAAAAAAAAAAGGAATGATCCCCCATCTCCTCATTGGACTGCCCTTCTGATACAAAAGTTTTCCTTGCTTCAAGACCTGTGTCTCAGACACTAGCTTACTGCGCATCGGGGGCACAGAGTTTGAGTTTGGTAATAAAACTGCAGACAATGGAGTCTCTGAAAATAGAGAACTTACTCTTTTGCAAGGGAAATTTAATTAGAAAGAGGGCCTATACAGGGAAGAGAGCCAATACCGGACGGAGATAACACTGGTAACTACTGAGAGACTCACCTGCATGGCAGGGCAAATTTTCTTTCCCACATAATTCCTCTTCTCATCTTCCTGTGATTTGCTTTCCTCCCTTTTGAAGCCCCAGACCCCTACCCCTTTCCTTAGTTCAGGATGGTATATAAGGCTCAATTGCTTGGCTGTCTTTTTGGAGTCTCATACCTTTGTGGGGTTCCCGTACGTAATTAAAATGGCTTTTCTCCTGTTAACTTGACTGACTATTGTGTTTCATTGTGACTGGTTCTAACTACCTGAAGCTGATAAAAGACCATGCAGATTGGAGATGACCCCCGCTGTCTCTGCCTCCTGCCTGTAATAACTAGACCTGGCTGAGGACTCCCTCCTGACTAATAAACAAAGGAGCTTGTTTTAACCAATTATATTGAAGAGGAGCAGAATATGCCATTCCAAAATACTCTTCTTTGACATAAGGATTATTTTGAGCTGATTGTTTTTAAGAAACAGCAGACACAGGAATATTTCTGAAAACAGAGTAGAAGTTGCCTTTTTGTGAGGGAAATTTACATTTATAAGGGAAATCTCCATTTGTACAGGGTGTCTCCCTCTCTGTACCAGCAAGAGGAGGATACTAAATTTCTAGAAACTCTTACCAATGAGAAGGCAGAGACTTAGTCTATATACCAAACATTTACTTGTTTACTGTGCTTTTCATGGTAATCTCCCATAACTGGCCTCCCCTTTTCCCCCCAACATCTTTTGTCTTTAGATGAAGAAGGTGTTCAAGGTGATGGCTCAGGCCATTTCAGAGAGTTACTCAGTTTTCCTGGGTGTCTCCCATGAATATAGGAGGTATCCATGTTATTAAACTTCTCTTTGTTTCTCTTCTGTTAATCTGTCTTTTATTACAGGGAGGTCTCAGCCAAGAACTCGGAAGGATAGAGTTCCCTCTACCTTTTATTATTTTTTTTCCCCCTACAGTTTATAAATTCAAAGACTCTTTTCAATTCTTAATTAACTCAACCACCATAAACTGTCTTCCCTCTCTGCTTCCTAGCATTTAAAACCCCTGACTTTTCTCCCTCAATAGAGTACTCAATGAGTTTCTTGTAAGATGCGCGTTCCTTTGCCTGGCTGAGTTTGTTTGACACTTATTTCTGAACTTGCCTTTCTAAGACTCCTCTCTGCTCTCTGCCCCAGGCTGCAATCACCCTTCCCCACCTAGTTCACACCGGCCTTCCATCTGCCCTAGCATTTCTCAGGGTTTCCTTATCTTCCTCTTATTTTTACTAGTTTTCCTATCCTTGCTTCTTTAATTTTCTCCAGGGTTGATTGGTGGCTAGTTCACTTTTTTAAAGGAAATGAAAACTCGTGTTCCAGTTATCAAAGAAAATATTTCTTTTTTTATCCTCCAAGAAAACTTTTATAAATAAGCATCTTCTAAAGAAAATGGGCACCGGAAAAGGAAATGCCTATTTTCATAAACTCTCTCCTTTAGGACCTTGAAGCACTATCTTTTTGCCACCTGTAGTGTTTGGCTCGTTGTGACTGTTTACGTATTCATCCATTTACTTTCCTGTAATAATTATGTGGGCTGGCTTATGAGGAGCCTTTACATCCCATGTAAAGATAATTTTGCTCAGCATCTAAAATTACTACTTCTAGAATATGATATTTATATCATTTGGGGGCTACTTGGCAAACATGTTGATTCAACTCTACTGATTTCTTTTTTTAGTTAACAAATTTTCAATTCTAGCTATATATTTAAGTTAGGTCTATCTTATTGATGCATGAACATTAGAAATCTAATGGCTAGGCTTGGCTCAGGGTCTTTTGCTGTGTCATTATACGATCCTACTTTGCTAAAACAAGTTGTAACTGAACTAACATGAGTCCACTCCTTGGTGAGTTACAGGTGGAGACTGCACCAGGTGTTGTCATACAAAGGAAACTTTATTTGCAGCAAATAAGGAGATCACCAGAAAAACTTCCAAAGCTGTGACTCCTCTAGTGGGAGTGAGTGGATTTCTTTTATTTAGGTTTAGTATGAATATTCAGAAAGGGTAGTTTTATCATTGCAGGCAAAGGGGGGCATAAGGTCAGACAGGCATACTTAGAAAACATGCCTGAATGTGCATCCTGTGTTACGTTAATGAAGCTTGTGTTCCTCCTCCAGTGGAGATTTTAACATTATAATGAGGTAGAGGTAACTGTTGGATACTCCATTGTCCATCTGTGTAGGGGTGTGAGTTGGTGGTGGTGGAGCTCAAACTGGAGTAGGCCACTGGAGCTCTTCCTGTTGTTTGCCTCTAAAAGGTAAGGTTAACATTCCTGTGAAAAAAAGGGGGGTCACCGGGGGTCTTGCTGGTGACAGTTTTAACCTCATTAACCCTATGGGGTACAGTTTCAAAGTTACCAAGCTTTAAGGTATTTGAATGTTGTCCCTCCTGCCCCAATACCACCAAAACAGCCTGTTAATAAAACACAGCTGACTTTATTGTAGGAAGGGAAACCACTACATTGACAGAGTCTAAGGGTCTTGAAAGGTAGAAAGAAAAGTTGAGCAGTTGTCCTATTGGGGAGAAAGAATTCCTGTCCCTTTCAAGGTCCTTCTAGCTAGACTAAGAATCAAATTGGCATGAGACAGATTAACAGGAGAAAATAAAATTTAATAGCCTATGTACTGGGAATCCACACAGATGTGGATGTTCAAAGATAGGCAAAATGAGATATAAATATTATCCTGAAGGCAAGAGAGGAGGTAGGGGTCTGGGATTTCAGAGGAAAGTAATACAATTTACAGGAAGATAAAAAAGATTAAATGTTTGGTAAACAAATTTTGCTGGGCCACTCAGAAAAAATGGGACAGAGAGAGGACTTGATCAAAGTGGCCTTGCTAGGTTCCTCATTGACAACTATACCTAGTTTATGTCATAATGTACTTATCCGTGGTGATAACTCTCTTCCTGGAGCAGGTTTTCTATCTAAAGTCTTTTAAGCAGTTGAGGGGGAGGTAAAGAACTTTTCCTTAATTTTTCAGGGTTTTGATTGCTTTTTAAGTCAAAATAATCTTCATGCTAAAGTGGCCATTCTTGAAGTGGTCTGCTTTTGGTCCCTATTGTCCCTAGGTACCCTTCTAGTGAGTGGCCAACATGGAAGTCAAACCTCCATCTGGCTGACTCTACAGCTCCCATCATTAACCACAAGATTACATGGTGAATTTTGTCTTAACCGTAGGGGGTAATTTCACATAAAAACTTGTAAAGTTCAAATTGAGAACCTCTGGTGCCACCACGGGACCTTCCCCTTCAAAAGATTATTTTCTCTTTGCTTATAGGACTGAATTAGAGTCCCATCTATTTCTACATGAAATACTTTTGTGAGAGTCTCCAAAAAAATCTTCTCCAACATCTATAGATTTTCCAAACTTCTTGGATTACCCATGAAATTTAGGGTCCTGAAGTTATCCTCAGGGTCTTTCTATTTTACCTTTTTTTTCTCTTGTTTTTTTGCATCTGTTCTCACAAATAAATAAATCAATTGTTACAGATCTGGGAGCTCTGAAGTTTATGTTCCTAAAACTATACTACTAGAGTGTTCTGTAAATTTCTCTTCATCTTGTCTAGGCTTTGGGAAGTCTTTGACAATGATTCATCACTTAAAATGGTACCAGGCCATATAGTCAACCATGAGGGATTTTTCTGTGGAAAGATTAATTTTAAGAGGTAATTGAGTCTTGGGTGTTACTGGCTGGCCAGAAAGGAAGGGAAGTAGGTCAGAAGGAGAGAGAGAATGATATGTAGGAGCATAGAATGGGGGGAAGAACAGTAGGATAAGAATCTTTCACTTCAAGTTGAGATTTGAAGTATCTTGAAGAAAGCTAGTTTTAAGTTTTTCAAATTTTGCTTTGGCCAAGGAATCTCTTAATAAAGCAATTCTGGACTCTGAATTTCTTTGGCATGCTTCCTCAGACCAATAAAAACATGCTGACCATTGGCACTTAGTATTTTGTTCCCTTTTCATTCTATAATGCCTATCAAATGAGCAATTTTGTTGATATCTAAAGCTCACCAAAGTGGCCACTATAAATTCTATATTGGTGAAATTATATTACTTGAAAACCTATGTAGAAGAATTTGAGATGTAGCATAAATACACATGAGAAGGAAGAGTCCAGCCCAGAGTAGCTGACCTGGATTTAGAATGAGACTAATCCATGAGCATCTGGGAACAGTCAAAATTGCTGCTCATGTACTTTGTGAATTTATTCACCAGCCTAATGGCCATACCATCTCCTACTGTGATACTATAGAAAATATATATTGGTTTCTGCCCCCAGTTGCTGGCACAAAGCTCCTGAAACCTTTGTGATTTCCGAAGTGATAAGAACACTAGGAGTATCTCTTGTTCTAATATTAGTCTCTGACCTCTGTTCCTGACACAGAGCTTCTGCAACACCTGTAATTTCCTGGGGATAGGAATGTCTTTTGTTCTAATGAGGTGACTCTGGGTGGGCTCCAGAATGGGGGTGGTCATCAGAAAGACCAACCCATAATTAGAAGCTTGGAATTTTCAGCCCCGTTCCCCCCATTCTTTAGAGAAGAGAATAGGGCTGAAAATGGAATTCATGATTGATAATGCCTATGTGATGAAGCCTTCATAAATCCTACAAGTATGGGGCTTGGGGAGTTTCCAGGTTGGTAAACACATCCATACCTGGAGAATGATACACCCCAAGTCCACAGGGACAGAAGCTCTTGGACTCAGGACCCTCCTAGAGCTTGCCCTGTGTATCTCTTCATCTGTATCTTTTATCATATCCTTTAATAAACTGGTAAACGTACAGTTGGGGAGCAAGAATTTCTGTCCCCCTCAAGCTTCCTTCTAGCTGTACTAAGAATCAAATCAACATGAGGCAGATTAAAAGGAGAAAGTCAAATTTAATAGTGTACATATGGGAAATCTATACAGACATGGAAAGATAGGCAAAATGAGGTATATGTGTCATTTTGAATTAAGTGGTCTGGGACTTCGGAGGGTGATAAGAAAAGTAGATGTTTGGTTAATTAGATGTTTCCCCTGCCATATAAATGCGTCAGTCAGATAAAATATATCTCTGCTAGTAACTCTTATTTTGAAATTTAGATCCTTCCATATAGTTAAACGAGAAGCAAACATTTTTCTTGAGCCCATAGGGTCTCAATTGTTTTTGGCTCAGAATAATTTTCATGCCAAAGTGGCCCATCTTGGGGCTGCCTGCCTTCCACTCCTATAGTAGGTAGGTGTTTCTCTGAGTTCTGCGAGCCACTGTAGCAAATTAATTGAACCCAAGGAGGGGGTTTTTGGAAGCTCTGATCTATAGCTGATTGGTCAAAAGCACAGGGAGAACTTGGGCTTGCAACTGGCATCTGAAGTGTGTGTGTGTTGGGTGGGGGGGATGGTCTTATGGGACTGAGCCCTTAACCTGTGAAATCTTTGTGTTGATAATGTCAGAATTCAGTTACATTGTAAAACACCTAGCTGGTACTGCAGTGAATTGCTTGGTGTGGGGAAAAACCTCCACACATTTGGTGACCATAAGTGTCAGAAGTGTTCTATGTGAGTAGTAAAGGAGACACACAGGAAAGAAACATAGTAGGGAAGAACTGTTTTTTTCCTCAACACAGAAAAGTGGAAAAAGCTGTTTTTTCTTTACACCAACGGAAAACTCAACTTACTTATAGTTCTTGGTGGAAGGAAAGGTTAAGAGGAAATCTGACCCAGAACCAGGATCTCAGGGACATCTCAGGACTGAAGGAAGTTCCCATGATGTTTTGATAATTGACCAAGGGTAGAGTCTGTCCAAAGGATACCAGTCTGAGAAGAAATCTTCAGAAATTCTCCATTCCCAGGGCAGCTCAATGAATGGTCTTAAAATGGACCTATGCCCTTTCTCTTCCCTATTACTTTTCTTTCACAGATACACAACAAAAAAGGAAGAACAGACAAAGATAAATAGTAATTATTGTTAGTAATTAGTCAGGTTTCCACTAGGGGCAAAGGTTTTGTAAATCTGATTCAATAATCAAAGAATTCCTAAAAAGGGTTTCATATTCCAAGTGAGTCAAAATAAACTCACCATGTGGGGAAATTAAAAAGAAAGAAAGCAATTGAAGCTTAAACCCACTGTGGACTTACCTCAACACTATCATCTAGGAGACTTTTGAAGAGAAGAGACTCACCCAGCCTTTGAGGAATACTCCTTGTGGATGGTTGAGCCACTGTGGTGAACAGATTTCTACTGTATCTTGATGGGACTGTGAAGATTGTTGAAATACCATCAAAATAGCCTGTTGATAAAGCAAAGCCACATTTATGTTTACTGCAGTATGGGAGATCACTACCTTAACAGAGTCTTGGCACTATGTCTCAGAGGGGATAGTAAGAGTGGCAGATTTATGAAGTTTTATGGGTTTGATTTAAGATAGATTTTTTTTTTTAAAGATTTTATTTATTTATTTGACAGAGAGCGAGACAGTGAGAAAGGGAACACAAGAAGAGGGAGTGGGAGAGGGAGAAGCAGGCTTCCCGCTGAGCAGGGAGCCCGATGTGGGGCTCAATCCCAGGACCCTGGGATCATGACCTGAGCTGAAGGCAGACGCTTAACGACTGAGCCACCCAGGCGCCCCTAAGATAGATGTTTAATGCTTCATCAGGACTGGGCAAAACTCATGATATAATAGTTTCAAATTAGTAAATACAGCCAGGTACTGTTTTCAAGGCAAATCTTTAAGAGTAAACAGTCATTTGAGGAGCTTAATTAAACTATCCATTGTCTTGAGAAGGGGATATTTATTCTAATGACAGTAAGTGGAGCAATCTAGTGGTCAGATAAATGGAATTTTGGCAAGTTTCCTGAAACAAGCTATAGTTATTGCAATTTTCATCTTCTTGGGCAAGAACTTCCTACAATAGTAAATTTATGTTAATGCACACAGTTGAATAGTAATGTCATGTTGTAGACAGTAAGTTGCGGAGATGGTCTCATTTGTCAATACTTACCCCCCAACACACACACACACACTTTTTTTTCTTGTTGAAACTTTGGAAATTTAGGTTCAGGAGCCATATGAAATGTTGCTTCAGTTTGCAAAGTTCTTTCTGTTTGCAGTGACACTTTTTCGCTTAGTTGACTTAGAATTTGCTTTATTCTGTTGTCAGTTGGGATTTATTTTGTAAAATGAAATTAAAATGCCAACAGTGAATTTAAAGCACATAATGGCCTATAAAAATGAGAACATTTAGCCACAATCAACATAACTTTTTCCATTTTAAATCATGGTCAAATTTGGAAAGGAAAATTTAAAAGTATGATTTCTTTTTTTTTTCTCCCAGCAGGCATTATTAAATATAGAAAGCTTAAAATTTCAGAAACAGTCTATGTTAACATGATTTAAATAAAATATTCTGTTAAGATCATTTAAAAAATAGAAATCTGGGGTAATCTTGGTGCTATATTTTCATTGTACACTTTAAAAAATGTTCTTTTGCCAAATTCAAAATCAGTTAAAAATTTGCAGAGCATACTTACTTTTTGTTTCCAGATGATTTGTTGAAAATAACATCTTTTGATTTTAAAAGCAATGAAATTTTTATTATAACATTTTAGAAAATGTAGCAAAGTACAAATGAGAAAGGAAAATTTGTAAAAAAAAAAAAAGGCTACTTTCTAGAGACAGCCACTGTATTAGTTTTTTATGCTGAATTGTAAATTGCCACAAAAGCAGCTTAGAACAACACATTTATTACCTCACCGTTTCTGTAGGTTCGAAGACCTGGCACAGCATAGCTGGGTTCTCTGCTCAGGGGCTCAGCAGGCTGTAATCCAAGTGCTGGCTGGGTTGTGTTCTCATCTGGAAGTCCATCTAGAGAAAATCTGCTTCCAGGCTCATTCAGATTGTCGGCAGAATTCACTTCTTTGCAGCTGTATGACTGAAGGCCCTGGCTTCTTACTGATTGTAGGCTGGAGGCTCCCTTCAGGCCCTAGAAACTGCTTGTAGTTCTTAAAGGCTGTTCACAGTTCCTTGCCACATGGCAGCTTGAATTTTCAAAGCCAGCAGGATAATCTTTCTCTCTCCAGTCTGCTAAAATGGAGTCTTATACAATGTAACATAATCACGAGAGTGATATTGCATCCATTGCCTTTGCCATATTCTATTGGTTAGAAGCAAGTCATCAGTTCTGTAAGCACTCAAGGATAAGGGGATTATATAAGGGCAGGACTCACTGGGGATCAATTTAGGATGTCCACCACAGCCACTTTATTTTGGGGGGGATATACTTTCTGTGCCTTTTTCTATGATTGCCTGCATATAGTATATTACAAATATACTGTAAATTGACATTCACTTTTTGTCCATATTCTTCAAGAAACTGTTTTTTATTTAATATACATACATAAAGTACATAAATGTTCCTATGTACTATAGTATATAATAGTGCCATAATTTGTAATAAAAATACATCAGTAGTATATATCAGTTGTAAAGTGTGTAATATAAAAACAATGCATCATATCTAAATGCCTGATAAGAGAATGCTTACATAATTTTTACTTTTAAATCTCCTCTTATTGTATATTAAGATGACTTCTAATTTTTATATATTACAAAAAATTCTTCTACAGAGATCTTTGTGTATTAAAAAAAAAAAAAGCCATTAGGATAGACCAGCAGCAGGGAAATTCCCAGGTCAAATGTCAAGAACATCTTAAAGGCTTTGGATTTATAATCCCAAATTACCTACCGGAATGGCAGTACCATTTTAAACTTGTCCTATTCCTCCAATTTGATAAGTGGAAAAATAGTATCTAGTTTTAAATTTCCTTCCTTTCCCTGTAAGTGAGCAAGACATTTTCCATATGATTTATTCTCTATTTACATTTTTTCTTTTATGATTACCTGTTCTTTCGCTTATATTTCAACTAGTTTGTAGTTCCTTTTTATTCTTTATGTAGAAAGGGTATTAAGGGATATGGGAAGCATTAAAAGTTTGTTTTTTGCAAGTGAAAAATGCTTTAAGATAGGCTTCAAAATATATAGATAATAATGAATACTAGCACCTTATAGCATTGCCCACTGAAACACTAAAAAGTACAAGAAGTTCACAACATATTGTAAGGAAAATTCATCAAGAATCTGCTCTGTTATCTTGGAGGTACCAGACATACCATATGCTGTGTCTAGGAGTTGCTATGGCAACTACTTTTAAAATTTAAGAACAGGGTAAATTGTTGCCTAAAATCTCCATAACTTAGTGAGTCAATTAAGATCTTGTCAGAGCACTGCATTCCTTTTACCTGGTAATGCTTTATTTCTTGTAGTTTTCTCGCATGTAAAGTCTCCGGGTCAGAGAAGAATGTGTTTATTTCTGGCTATTTAAGATCCTGGAAAAGGAGCTGTTCACTTGGGATTTTTTTTTCTGATTAGCCAATGAATCATTGTAAAGGAGACACAAGAAATAGCCTCACTGAAGATGGGCAGATTTGAGCATGTAAGTGTAAAATTGAGAGAAATATTTAAAGCCCTGGCTTTAAATAAGGAAACTAAAGTGAAGAGACTTGGCCACAGTTTTTTGGATTTGGCAGAGCTGGGACTAGACCTCAGTTTCTTGCCTCCCATTGTATCACCACATGAGACGATTGCCACAGTTTAGTCACTTTTTAGAAAATTAAATTATGTTTTTATTAAGCTAATGCATTAACCCACCTGCCAAAGCCCCCAATGTGAACTCAAAGCTTTATAAGAAAATGATCAGTTTCTGACCCTCCCCTACCTCCTGCTAATTTCAGGTTTTCAAATTTTGATATTATCTACAGATTTTTATGATGGTAATGGAGGTTTTAACTCTTTTATACTTTCCTCTGTCCCTTTCCTTCTCCTTCATACTCCCTAAATAATTATAAAATACTGTTAATTCAATAATCAAATTTACAAAAATCATGATCTTATAAAATCATTGTTGACTACAGAAACAAGTAGTTTTTTTTTCTCATACAACTTTTTATTTTCCCTGGAGTTAATAATTGTCCCCTTTAAAATTTTCTATGTATTCATCACTATTTTTTTGGTCATACACCTTTCAATTATAAAACAATATATTGAAACACAATTCTAAACACTAGGACAGTTCAAGCTCCCACCCTGAGATATACTTCCGAAGCCATCTTTCCTCTTGTTTCCATTTTGACTAGTTGCTTTCTAGGCTGCTGCATAGCTGTCAACCTGGATTTCCCTTCATTGTCCTCATGTGTTGGAGCTATTGCTTTCTGAAATCCATGTCTTCCTCTTTCTCCCATGTTGCTGAATATTCTCCACAAGGTTCCTAGAAGACAGTGTATAGGAGGAAAAATTTTAAATTCCTGAATGTTTGAATTGACTTTAATTTAATCTTGCAGTTAACTGATAGATTAGGTACACAAGTTTTAGTTGAAAATAATTGTCTCTGAGAATTTTGAAGGCATTGCTACACAACTGTGTAGCATTCATATTGCCACTGAACAGCCATTTTTTAATCCCGGTGTTTTGAAATTTCACAATGATGAACCTTGGTTCATCATAATGCACATTCATTATGTAGACCTTTTTTTCCCTAGAGATTCATGAGCTTCAGTTCTGAGAAAGTTTCTGGTACTATATCTTTGAGAATTTCCTCCCCTTGGTTTTCTCTGTTCCCTCTGGAATATCCTCTGGGAGATTTAGCCAATTTTACTTGCCTATCCTACTACTGAAATTTTAAAATATGGCGGGGTGCCTGACTGGCTCAGTTGGTAGGACATGCAACTCTTGATCTTGGTGTCATGAGTTTGAGCCCCATGTTGGGCATTAGAGAGTACTTAAAAAAAATTAAAGGGTTTTCTTTCTTTTCTTTTGTTGTATATTGTATGCATTATCTCTATTTGCTTAAAATTCCTAAGTTTTCATTAGAGACTCCAAATATGCCTTTTGAAAATTAAAAAATATATAGAATTATGAGATTTTAGTTCATATAAATGATCTTATTTAACATTTTTGGTAAAATATTTTATTTTTTTAAGTAATCTATACACCCAATGTGTGTCTCAAACTTATAACCCTGGAAAAAACCAAACAAACACAACACTGAGATCAAGAGTTGCATGCTCTACTGACTGAGCCAGCCAGGTGTCCCTGACCTTATTCAACACTATGACAGAAAAATACTTAACTACTGAAATATGTTCAAGAAACTTCTTTATAAAGAAAGTTACTAAATAGCAGTGATTATGCATTTTACTTTTTAAATTTCCTACAATACATACAGTAGGAAAACTTTTATACCTATGGTGTATACATACAGTATATATAAAATACATACTGTAAATAAAATTTTTAAAGTGCTGATTCTGCACACTTTGACAGGAGTCTTACAGGAGTGGAAAAAATAGTACTCTCTACTCACCATGTAGTTTCTCTTTATGTATTTATATATTTGTAATTTTTAAAAAAGGTTTTACTTATTTATTTGACACAGAGAGACACAGGGAGAGAGGGAACACAAGCAGGGGGAGTGGGAGAGGGAGAAGCAGGCTCCCCGCCGAGCAGGGAGCCTGATGCGGGGCTCGATCCCAGGACCCTGGGATCATGACCTGAGCCGAAGGCAG